>NC_071274.1:22016627-22034127 GCF_023375685.1 Ictalurus furcatus
CCTCTGACCAATCAGAATCCAGCATCCAGCAGAGCTATGAATGTTATATTATAAGTAGCCGGGTGAGTGTTTTTATTGTTTACGCAACCGGACACGGCATTAAATTAGGAAACGATCGCCCTTCCTCAACCGGCGCTCGTCTCTACGCTTCAACCGGTCTCGCACGTGGGTAAAATCGTTCACGGAATAAATAAATAAACAAATGTGTATGATTAGTGTAGAAACGTAGCTCGCAGTCGTTTTAATCATAGGAAGGGGAAAAAAAAAAAACCCCACACACAATGGTGCGAATTTGATCAGGACGTGCTCTGTTCTCCGTTTTTTTCCGTTCATGAATAATTCAGACGCCGATCTCTCTTTACCTTATGTCGCGCTCGCGGGCGGCTCGTGCGGTTTTGTTCAGAGCGAATGAATAATGCATAAAGATGCTGAAACGTGAGAGCAGGTGGAAACCGAGCCGCTCTGAGAGAGAGAGAGAGAGAGAGAGAGAGAGAGAGAGGATGGGGCGGCACGGCACGGCACGGCGGTTTCAGCTTCCTGCGTGCATGTCGTAGCGGCGCTTTAATGACTATTAAATTTTAACAGCTCCTTAAGGAGTCGTTTTCTGGATTGTTCTCTCAATCACAGACGTGGGCGTGTCTTCACGATGCACGCATGACGTCCCACAAACTATTCCTCGCGTACTACGCACGCCTCGTTTTAATGCAGACTAACTGTTTTGATCTTTTCTGGTGAGCGTTTGTTATAGGGGGCGTGGCCACACTAATTACCATAACCATAACATTTATGCTACGTCATGCTAGGAACATGATCAGAACTGTAGAGATAATTAAGGAATAAAATACTCAAGGGCGTGCTGTTTATAGGAAAATAATCAACCCACCCCGTCGATTATTTTTAAATTATTTTTTTATTTATTTATTTTTATTAAAGAGTGACTTATCCTCCTTTTTATCCACTTAGAGTTACGTGTGTGCAGTCACACCCCCTCCCTGTAAAAAGATCGAAAGATATCGGAGTCTGAATGTATTTTCTGATAGCGGCTTCAACGCATGAACTTGAAATGAATCCGATTTTTTGTGCGATAAAGTTGCGCTTGATTTGATCGTGTGTCACATGACCATAACCGATACGTAGCTATGCTAGGAGCTCCATAGAAAGCTCTTTTAAACCTCATCTAGATTTTAAAGTTTTGCGTGCGTTTTAAATTCCATTTTGGTTTTGATGGGAGACGATTTTTTATTATGTTTTTTAAAGAAAAGAAAAAAAAAAGAGCGCCCCCTGGAGTGTGTTATACTGAAGGAAAAAGTGCACAACCTCTTTTCCTGTATTATATAACAGAATATTTACCAACATGTCAATGTCGGATGGGATTATACGGTGTATATTAATTGGAGTTATTTCCACTGATCTTTATATAGAAGCTAAAACACGGTCATCTTTCCAGTTCTCCCCGAGAACGCACTGCCCATGACCGTGAAAAATGACCATCATGATCAAGACATTCCCGAAATAATTACATTACACGTTGTAAAAATGGGGAAAAAAAACCCCCGTCTGAATAGGGTTTTTTTTTTAATGCCTCACTGATGTGTTCAGATCACTTCCTGGATTTGACATTGACCTCTGCGTGACCTCTGGTTGTATGTTGCACAGGTTAACCGAAGTGTCTCCGTCGCTGAGGGAGTCGATGACGAGGACGCGCTCGGTCGAGTACATCAGCTCTCTCATGAAGGAGCTCAGACTGAAGGACGAGGATCTGCAGAGCCTCGTGAAGCTCTTCAAGCCTGACAGAAAAGCGCACGCTACACGCCGCTCGGCTGCAGAGTCGAGCCGAGTAACACCGCCGTAAATCTTCTAGGAGCAATAATGTGTGATCTGTATTATTTAAAATAAATCGGTGCGGTTGTGTGAACCAGAAAGCAATGCTACTTGAAGGCTCCTTGTCATTTTTTTAGCGTTCTGAGAGAGATTCATGAACAGCTCTTAAAGCAAGCGTAAATATGGTTATACATTTGACATTCCTCTCAAGTTTGATGAACTGTATGTGGGCGTGGCCTAATATTACAACAGGCACTCTTGATTGACAGCACTTTGAGACTTTCAGCCAGCGACACCCCTCAGGGAGCTAAAAACAACAGCACAAGAATCAGGACTGTTCAACCTCCATGTACCAACCACCCAAATACAGAGTTACACAGTAGCCACACTTTACTAGCTAGATTAGCTTGTATCGGCTAGGTTAGCTTATACTTGCTAGGTCGGGTTTCATTTACTATGTTAGCTTTTACTCACTAGGTTAACATTTACTTGCTAGGTTAGGTGTTACTAAGTAGGTGTAGCGTTTATGCGCCAGGTTAGCTTTTACTCACCAATTTAGCTTTCACTTACTAGGTTAGCTTTCACTTGCTAGCTTAGCTTTCACTTGCTATGTTAGCTTTTACTAAATATATGTAGCTTTTACTTTCTAGGTTAGCTTTTATGCACTAATTTAGCTTTCACTTGCGAGGTTAGCTTTTACTAAATATATGTAGCTTATACTTGCTAGGTCGGGTTTCATTTACTATATTAGCTTTTACTCACTAGGTTAACTTTTACTTGCTAGGTTAGCTAAGTAGGTGTAGCGTTTATGCGCTAGGTTAGCTTTTACTCACCAATTTAGCTTTCACTTGCTAGCTTAGCTTTCACTCGCTATGTTAGCTTTTACTAAATATATGTAGCTTTTACTTTCTAGCTTAGCTTTTATGCACTAATTTAGCTTTCACTTGCGAGGTTAGCTTTTACTAAGTAGATGTAGCTTTTACTTGCGAGGTTAGCTTTTACTCACTAATTTAGCTATCACTTGCGAGGTTAGCTTTTACTAAATATATGTAGCTTATACTTGCTAGGTCAGGTTTCATTTACTATATTAGCTTTTACTCACTAGGTTAACTTTTACTTGCTAGGTTAGCTAAGTACGTGTAGCGTTTATGCGCTAGGTTAGCTTTTACTCACCAATTTAGCTGTCACTTACTAGGTTAGCTTTCACTCGCTAGCTTAGCTTTCACTCGCTATGTTAGCTTTTACTAAATATATGTAGCTTTTACTTTCTAGCTTAGCTTTTATGCACTAATTTAGCTTTCACTTGCGAGGTTAGCTTTTACTAAGTAGATGTAGCTTTTACTTGCGAGGTTAGCTTTTACTCACTAATTTAGCTATCACTTGCGAGGTTAGCTTTTACTAAATATATGTAGCTTTTACTTTCTAGCTTAGCTTTTATGCACTAATTTAGCTTTCACTTGCGAGGTTAGCTTTTACTAAATATATGTAGCTTATACTTGCTAGGTCAGGTTTCATTTACTATATTAGCTTTTACTCACTAGGTTAACTTTTACTTGCTAGGTTAGCTGTTACTAAGTAGGTGTGGCGTTTATGTGCTAGGTTAGCTTTTACTCACCAATTTAGCTGTCACTTCCTAGGTTAGCTTTCACTTGCTAGCTTAGCTTTCACTCGCTATGTTAGCTTTTATTAAGTAGATGTAGCTTTCAATTTCTAGGTTAGCTTTTATGCACTAATTTAGCTTTCACTTGCGAGGTTAGCTTTTACTAAATATATGTAGCTTTTACTTTCTAGGTTAGCTTTTACTCACTAATTTAGCCATCACTTGATAGGTTTGCATTCTTTTGGTTTCTTTCAAGATTAGCCCCACCCAGTAATTAAATTAAACAGAAAATGTAAATGTTTTTCACAAAAAAAAAAGAAAGTCCCTAATAGTTCAGACTGATTTTCTCTGACAAAATGAGCATTATTGCCTCCAGAGATTTTATATTTAAAACATTCCACTTTTAGAAAAAAAAAAGGATCCTTAGGAGCGCTTTGGATGGTTCTCGCTTTCTAATGGGGTTCTACCTGGGACCTCCTAGCGCCACTACCCCCACTCATTTTTTTTTAAAATGATTTTAAATTGTTTGACAGATTAAATTAAAGTGTACGTACGGGTTAAAATGCAGCAACTCACTGAAACAGCTGAAAGTTTTGAAGAAAACCTGATGCAAGTCATTTTGTATCGTAAAATATAAAAAGATGATATCGAGTTCCAATATGCAAATGAAGGAGAAAGGAGAAAGGGGCGGAGCATGAAGGCTTAGAGGCGTTTCTAATTTACATATTCCTGAAGACTTTGAAGTGTTTGTGCCATCTTTAAAAGTATTTTGTGTCGCTTTAAAGGCAGAACAATATATTACTGTAACTAGCAGGCAAAAGCAAGACCTCTGCTTCTTGCAAAAGGCAATTAAAAGGGAACTAACGCCGTTAATAAGCAACGAGAGAAAGGAGGTGTAAAGGAGAGGCGAGTGCTCAGTATGAGGTTTGTAGTAAATGACTAAATCTGTTCTGCAGAACTGTTAACCAAACTTGTGATCTTGCTGCTCACAGATAACAAGTGGTGTGTGAACGTTTGCTTTATAAGCACCTGTGAAAAAAAAGTCGGCGTTCCTCTTACCTCACTGGTAATAAATACATAAAGCCAGACCAGCGTTTCACAAACACAAGCTTTTCACCGTTTCCTGCTTCAACACCAAACTTTAACATGATCGAGGTTTCTTAAGCGTGTAAACGGTGTAAAAAAAATAGATAGATAGATAAATAAATAAATAAATAAAGGCGCAAGATTTCAGGAAGAACTTTTATTTATCCACAAACTTAAAAAATGTCCACAAGGACCTAAAAGTAAACATTCAAACACAAGATCTTATAAATAACTTTAAAGTCGCATAAAGTTTCGTTAATAATAATAATAATAATAATAATAATAATAATAAAAGTCAATAAAGAAAACATGTTTAGTATCAACAGCTTAACTAATGCTCTTCGTAGTGTTTTTTTTTTTTATGTAAAGAATATAAATTATATTCGAGTTTCGAAATGGAAGCGTCTCTTATTTCAGGCCGTGCTGCGTTTCTCGGTGTCTCCTCAAGTCCACTTTGCGCTGGAAGCCTTTGCCGCACGAGTCGCAGCCGAACGGTTTGAAGCCGGTGTGTTTCCGGCTGTGTGTGATGAGGTTGGAGCTCTGACTGAACGCTTTCCCACACACTTGGCATTTGTGCGGCTTTTCTCCTGAAAACACCATCGATACAGATTAAACATGGGACACGTCAGCGTTGAAATCCTAATACACCAATACACAAATCGGGTCACTATATCGTTACGTTTTATGGAATAAAACACTCCGTGTCGTGCTCTTATAGGAAAATAATCAACGCCAGGGTGGTGTGACGAAGCGTTGAAGATGAAGAGTCACTGTTACGGCCCTGAAGTTGATTATTTTCCTATAACGGCCATGTCCCGAAGTGTTTTATTCCTCTTACACTACAGCAATATGCCAAGGATTTAAAGAAAATTTTTACGCGTTAAAAAAACGACGCATCCGACCTTTTTATCCATTTATAGCTACATTTAATGTTGTTAAACATTCCTGAAAACTAGTTAATAACGTTTTTCTTTTTTTTCTCTGTAAAAAAACCCCAAAAACTTAGATTGTCACGTTACCAAGAAGTACGGAAGCCCGACTTTTATTTCTCAAAACTGCGACTTTCTATCTCTCGATTTGGACTTTTTCTGAATTTCTCGCAATTTCGAGTTAACGTCTCACAATTCTGATATTTTTTTTCCTCACAATTGTGAGTTCGTAGCGCTCAATGGTGACTTTTTCCCCCACAATTCTAACTTTTTTTTTCTGGTAATTTAGACTTCCACTTGACGCGGTACTTGAAATGTGACTTCAGGTAACGAGCGTGCGTTAGCGTCTGGTTCTTACTGTATATTTGTAGCTTACTGAAAGGCCGTCTAAATTGCGAGAGAGAGAAAAAATTCGGAATCGCGAGACGTGAACTCGTAATTGCGAGAAATAAAAATTCGGAATCGCGAGACGTGAACTCGTAATTGCGAGAAATAAAAATTCGGAATCGCGAGACATGAACTCGTAATTGTGAGAAATAAACATTCGGAATCGCGAGACGTAAACTCGTAATTGTGAGAAATAAAAATTCGGAATTACGAGACGTGAACTCGTAATTGCAAGAAATGAAAATTCGGAATCGCGAGACGTGAACTCGTAATTGCGAGAAATAAAAATTCGGAATCGCGAGACATGAACTCGTAATTGTGAGAAATAAACATTCGGAATCGCGAGACGTGAACTCGTAATTGTGAGAAATAAAAATTCGGAATCACGAGACGTGAACTCGTAATTGCAAGAAATGAAAATTCGGAATCGCGAGACGTGAACTCGTAATTGCGAGAAATGAAAATTCGGAATCGCGAGACGTAAACTCGTAATTGCGAGAAATAAAAATTCGGAATTGCGAGACGTAAACTCGTAATCGCAAGAATTAAAAATTCGGAATTGCGAGACGTAAACTCGTAATTGCGAGAATTAAAAATTCGTAATTGTGAGAAATAAAAATTCGGAATTGCGAGACGTAAACTCGTAACTGTGAGAAATTAAGTCAAAGTTGTGCAAAAAAAAAAAATATCAGAATTGTGAGATTTAAACTTGCGATTGCGGGAAATAAAGTCCGAATTGCGAGATATAAAGTTGCAGTTGTGAGAAATAAAATCGCAGTTCCCTTTTTACATTTTTTTTTCTTCCACAAAGAAGCATAAACGCCTCTCTCCGGAAGTATTTACAGTAACATTAAATGTAACTATAAATGGATAAAAAGTGTGATGCATCATCATTTAATTAATAACATATGGTATTGAATAGTAAATAATCGTTAGTGTTGGCAAAGTGCTGTGGTATAAGAGGAATAAAACACTTTAGGGATGTGCTGTCATAGGAAAATAATCAGCGGTGACACTTTTTCCCCATGAAGCGCACTCGTATGAGGAATTCATCGGCGTGAGCGTTACCCGTGTGGATGAACGTGTGTTTCTTCATGTCGGATTTCTGGTGGAATCTCTTGCCGCAGTACTGGCAGGGGTACGGCCGCGTGTCCGAGTGGATCAGCAGGTGAGTGGACAGAGTGGACGACCTCTTGAAGCTTTTCCCGCAGATTTTGCAGCTGAAAATCCTCTCCTGTCGATAAACACAGATAATCCAGGTTAGTGCATGCTTTTAGATGATCTTAGCACTCCGTGGACTTGGTTAGATCATTAACCTGCTGAAATGTACGGTTTATGAACCCACTACTTTGAAGATGTGATTCACAGTGAGCGGAAAAAAAAAATTATTTATAATTTAATTGATTAAAATTCACTCTAGTTGATTTGCTACATTAAGCAAAACAAGCCCCGCCTCCAGACGCCATCATAATTAGAGGAGGTTTGATTGAAGGAATATTTTAGTGCAGACGTTTTGTTTGCTTCTTGGGTTTTTACAGAAAAGCACAACGTAACGTCAAACTTCCCGACCAATCAGATTGCAGCTGGGAGGGACACGCGAGAAAATCCAACATGGTGGACAGAGTGTTGGTGAAAACGTTTGTCTCATCAATGAGCGAATACATCGCACATACGCAGCTTAATGATGCGTACAATCTCGGATATTTCAACTCCGATACTGTAACGCTGCATCGTAACTGGAGAGGATAAATCGGTTCGTTTCGGGACGGTCGTTGGCATCCGGCGTCAAGTTAACGTCCGCGTACTGTACACGCTGTCTAGTCACGCAAGATCTAATCTCCAGAGCGAAATTTCAGTCAAGCTTCTTCCTCCTCTCCGTACTGCGACTAAATGTATTTAAACAAACCTAGTTAGCCTGTACTAGCTAGGACTTTGTGCTAGCACTGTCATCCAGACAGCAACGTTTCTGTAAAGAAAAAGTCTAGTGTCATATCGGCTTTAACGTGATCTGTAGGCTCCACTTTGACCTGTCCAATCTGGCTACAGAATGGACAAACTGTCCAATAATATACTGTACATATCCAGTAACATTGTATATTATATAGTATATATTTTCCATACTTGCGAGTGGACGACTTTGTGCTGTTCCAGACTGACGGCGTGACCGAACGTTTTCCCGCACAGCTCGCATGCGAAAGGCCTCGTGCCGCTGTGTGAGCGTCGGGCGTGGACCTCTAAGCCATGAGGCGTAGAAAACACCTGGATCGGATTTAAAACAAAATCAGATCCGGTGCTGAAACCAAAAACACGGACAACGTGATTGCTGCTTTGAAAGACGCCGTACCTTGGTGCACTTGACGCACTTGTAAGAGCCGTTAATCTGCAGTCGCGTGCACAGGACATCAGAATGCGATTTGATCTCGGCGTTCTCGGGGACGGCCTTGAAATCGGCGTAGTATCCTCGTGTGCGGCTCTTCAGCAGATCTGTAGCCAGCGAGCTGTACTCTTCCTGAGAGAACCCTCTGAACGGGGACTGGTTGGAGAAAAAGGCCTTGGCGAGCCTGTCTGTGGAGCCGTAAACGCCGATGGATGGCGTCTCGCGTGCCACGTGACTCAGCTGAAATGGCCTAACGAGGCGTCTGAGCTCCGAGCGGGCGTGAGTCCAGGCGCAGGGCCGGAAGGTCAAGTCGAAAGGTTGGATATCATCCGGTGACGATAAGGGATATTCGTCCACATCTGTTCGGACGACAAATGATTATTTTGTTAATACTGTATTAATAATGTATTTGGTTCTGGCTGGATATTTACAGATCAACGAACAACGTGGCTGAACTGAATGAACACCTAAAGCGATAAATTAACACGTGTTGCATTTAATTTACTTACAGAGTTAATATCTACATCGATAGTGAATAAATTAACGAATGACTCGGAGTCGGTGTGCGGCGGACGCGCCGCTAAACGGATTGAAAAACTCGTTGATACGATGAACTTTGGAGACGTTTATCGAATATTTATGGAAGGAAGGAGTCTCCAGCGTCAGCGCTTGGTAACCGTCAGATGTAAAGCTGGAACCTAAAGACTTCGGGACAGAGGGATTGACACTTTTTGTGTCATGTTTTCTCGCTATCATTCAAGAGAAGCTGGTGAGGGAATGACTGTTTATGGCTGCTATAACGTATTAAAGTACATTAAATGCAACTATAAACGGATAAAAAGTTCTTTAATAAATTACGAATGGCAAAAAAAAAAAAAAAGAAATCGACAATTTTGCTGTGGTATAAGAGGAATAAAGCACTTTGTGCTGTTCAGGGTGTAACAGTAGGCTATCTCCACTTCATCACACCACAATATCACTGATTATTTTCCTAAAACATCATGACACAAAGTGTTTAATTCCTTACATACATGCCATCTTCCTGCACGTATACAGCGAGTCCAAAGTTGGACCCAGATGTCCCGCTGAATTCGATCTCTTCGTAATCACTATGAGCTCGCAGATTTAAACAACTGGACGATAATAAGCCAAGCCTTTAAGTGTTAACTTGAATTAGATGAAGGTTTACACTGAGGCGGTTTAGAGTGGATCTCGTCGTGTAGGATTCGAGTTTGTGAACCTGGAGAAGAAGACGGCGATCTGGGTCTCCACACGGAGTCCTCGTACTCCGCCGGCGGATCACACACACTTCCCTCACAGCTGAGCGGAGAGTGTTGAGCTTTATGTTCGGCCGTACACACCGCGCTGCCTTCGGGTGAGCATCGACCTGCACTTTTATTCACGTCCTCACAGCAGTCGGACTCGGCCTGGATCTCTGCACAAGACAAGAACTTCAAAGTATGCGCTGAAAAAATCTAAAAAAAAAACCCCATGAGATTGTAAGATTGAAGATGAATCTTAAGATGTCTTCAAATTTGCCATCAAATCTGCTAAGTTAGCAGATTAGCTAGATGATTTTGTAAATTAGCTTGTTAATTTATCTAGCTAGCTAGATAAGTTTTGCAAATTAGCTTGTTGATTTAGCTAGCTAGCTACGTTTTGTAAATTAGCTTGCTAACTTAGCTAGCTAGCTAGATAAGTTTTGCAAATTAGCTTGTTGATTTAGCTAGCTAGCTACGTTTTGTAAATTTGCTTGCTAACTTAGCTAGCTAGCTAGATAAGTTTTGCAAATTAGCTTGTTGATTTAGCTAGCTAGCTACGTTTTGTAAATTAGCTTGCTAACTTAGCTAGCTAGCTAGATAAGTTTTGCAAATTAGCTTGTTGATTTAGCTAGCTAGTTACGTTTTGTTTTTGTTGAGAATGTGATTTAGCATTCTTCCAAACAGGGTTTTTAAGTATTAGCTAACCAGCAAGTCCAATTCTAGGCTTGTCTAGGGTCGAGTTAGCATAAAATCTAACTAGCTAGTCCTGCATTATTGTGCAGGAAGAACTCGTGGTCAGTTCTTTTCATCTTTTAAAAATGTTAACTTTTTACTTATGTTTAAATATTTTTCACTTTCACTCAAGTAGTCACTGTTTTTGGCTCCATATTTCTATGTACTTTTTCCACCTGTGGTTAAAGCACGGGTTCCCAACTCTGGTCCTGGATGGAGAACATCCTGTCCTGCACATTTTAGTGCCCCCTAACCCTAACCCCTTGCCTGATTGTGGTGTAAAGAGTGAAACTGTGTCGCCGAATCATTTTTACAGAACATACCCGAGTAAGTGTGTGTCAGTAGAGCGTCAAGTCGGATGTAGTCGTCCTCCAGGCTGCGAGGTTGGTGGTAGCTGTGAGCACGTTTGCTCTTCACTAAAAATGACCTCGGCATGTTCGCTCTTGGGGGTTGAGGGTCTAGGGAGATTTTAAAAAAAAACAAAAAACAAAAGACTTAGAAATATAGCCGCAGTGACCCGTGGGGTCCAAGCACCTTTGTTGTTGTTGTTATTCTTCTACTTCTTCTTCTTATTATTATTATTATAAATGATAACAGTTAGAGTTAAAGAACAGTCTACAGATATTTCATACGCAGTTAAAACCGTAAAATCGGAGCTGAAATGTTCTCAGTATCATAACCTGTCTGAAAACTCTCCATCTCTGACGGGGTTCAGGTGAAACTTTATCACCTGCATATCAATGATGCAGACGCACAACAGACTGCCAACGAGGACGCAGGTACTCCATTACACTCTGGGTATAATGCTATCATTAATAGTTAATACTTAATTGAAGGCTAGCGTTCATAAGGAAAACTTTCATGAGACGTACGTAAACCCGACAAACGTACACAAATCTGACGTAAAACCGCACGAAGCTGACATCAACCTACATAAGCCTTCATAAACCTGATGTAAATCAACATAAAGCTGACAACATACATAAACCTGACGGAGACCTGTATAAATCTGGCGTAAACCTTCCAAAACCTGATTGGCTGAAACAACCAAATGCTACTTTTTTTCTTCTTCCTTTTTTTTTTTTAAATTAAATCTTAATGTGATGAACTGACGTTGAAATGTGCTGTGTCAGCAAGAATGTCCTTTCAAGTTGTAATCAGTTTTAAAGCCTTGCATACACAAACGTTCAAACGATGACATGTATTGATCAAACTGAAAATAAATTAAATGTGAAATATAAAATCGCACACATAATACACGTAATAAATTAAATTGACAGCAAATCAAACTTAATTAAAAAATCCGATTTTTTAAAAATTTTTTTACACTTAAAGCAGTTCCTGGCTGCAAAAACGTCTAAGAGCCTCGTACAGACCCAGATTTTTGAAATATACATCAGCTACGTCACATTGTGTCTTTGTCATGTATTATTTACAGACCTGCACATATCACGCCACACACACACACACACACACACACCTCTACCATTTAAAGTTTTTATTAATATCTCGTTCAGAATAAACAGACGGCACTTTATCGTCCGCCTCACATGGTGTGTTTGGGCAAATTGGCCTCCATAAAATCATTGCTCGTTTCCCCCCCGAGCTCAAGGTCTAACAGGAAGATAGAAAGGATTTCAATAAATGTGAGAAAAAAGTTTGGTGTAGCAGCTGGAATGGGGGAAATTGTACGCACACACACACACACACACACCACTTGTGAAAATTAATGAATTGCGTGTAGGGGGAAGGGGGGGGGGGATGCATAAAAAAACAACACCCCTGCGGAAAGAAACAACAGACACTATCACAGACGTTCTAATGGTTTCCACTACAAAAACCATTACAAACCATCAGCTAACCGTTAAAAACATTACCATTACCAATTACCAGGGTATCCACTAGACGTAACATGCCACCAATAGAAGACAACAAATTACCAGTAGACACCCACAGGGACCATTACAGTTTCCATTCAAACCAATACAATGCTTATTATAACCATTAAAAGCATTACAGTTCTGTGAGGGTTGCCATTGGTTTGGGGGGTTTTTTTTTAAGCAGGGACATGCTCTAGGGGTGACAAATTTAACGTGAATGTAAATGAATCATGTGAAATTGTTTTTAGAAACACACGTTTGACGTGTCGATAAAATAAAAAGTGAAAATGAAAGTAGGGGGGAGACAATGTGTGGAAAGGATTGGTGTGAAAATAAAAACCCATGCTAAAATGAACGTGGAAAAAATGATTGTGAAACAAAATCCTGTGAATGTTAAAATATATATATATATATATATTGTATCGTGACAAATAAACACGTGAAGATGTTGAAAGGAATTGTGTGAAGAAGAAAAAAATTCCTACATGTGTGAAAAATGTCTGAAACGTAGCACAAAATTCACACGTGGAAGTTTTCTATAAGGGAATTTAATCCACGTCAATAGGAACACCTGTACGCTTGATCGTTCGTGCAATCAGCCAATCACGTAGCAGCACGAAATCACGCCGATTCAGGTCAAGCCTTTCAGTTAAAGTTCATCAAACATCTCCTCTGGTGTTCCCGCACAACTTTCTTTCACCCAGAACGCTGCGAAAAACAAAAAAACGTCCAGTTCTGTGACGAGAGCACTCGAAGCAGAACGGCCGGACATGTCCGACCGCTCTTTACAAACGTGCTGTGCTGGAAAGCATCTCAGAGCACCTCGAACCCTGATGTGGACGAGCTCCAACAGCAGAAGACCACATCGGGTTCTGCTCCTGTCGGTCTGAACAGTGATCTGAGGCTACGGTGGACGCGGGATCGCAAACAAACTGGACAGATGAAGACTCGATCTTCAACTGGATGCCGTAAAAATTCAACGTTCCTCTAAAAAAAAATAACTGTGTTCTGTGCTTAACTGCTTCTATATCCAACATCATAACCATCTACTAGCTATGTGCACTGAAGCACAGTTACTTCCTGGATTCTTCTTCATTTTATATATATATAATGTTTAGAAATGGTAAAACCTATAGATTATAAATAAAGAACTCATAGTTAACTGCAACTAAACAGTGGAATTAAAACCTGCACTGTTAATGACGTCTTAGTGTTTCTGCTCATTCATTACCAAAACTCTGCAAAATGCAACAGATTAGGAGATAATTCAACGCTGAAAGATTTCATTCTACACTTTTAGGAGTTGATTCTACACTTTTAATTCCTAATTCTTAATTCTTAATTCTACTCTTATTGCATTTTGCTGTATAGATGAATATCACCTGCTCTTAACACCGATCATTATCCTTATTTTAGGTAATTCATAACCTTTACATCGTCCTGCATCATGACAAATCCAAGTCGAGCAATTAATCAATAAATCAATAAAATAAAAGCCAAGATTCGTCCACATGTTTACATGCACGCGCGACAGATGTTGATAAGTAAGTATTTAGGAACTTAGGAACATCTGGAGCGTATGTAGAAAATGTGTCTAAAACACTAAAAGTGTGTAAGTGTGTGTGTAAATGTGTGTGTGTGTGTGTGTGTACGCTCCCACCTGTTGCCTCTGCGCGCGCGGTGTCCTGGTCTGTACGTGTTGCTGCTGCTGCGCGCGCTTTAAATACCGCGGCTGAACTTCCTGGAGGAGGTTTAAAAGGCCCAAAGCTGCAGATCTGCAGGTACACACACACACACACACACACACACGCGCGCACACACACAGTCACGCGTGGACCGGTGGGTGAGGATCTGGATGCTATAAACTGCACGCGCTGTCCCGTTATAGATGTATATGATTATATGGAGACGCCTCGCGCTATAATCATCCTGAATCACATCAAGATTTTTTTTTTTTTTTTTTAAAAAAGGTTCTGCACAGGAAGATTTTTATTTATTTGTTTATTTATTTATTTATTTCATATTTGGCCCCTCGTAGGATTACATGCAATTATTCTAGCAGGATTAAAAATAAATAAATAAATAGATAAATAGATAAATAGATAAATAAAAGACGCACCGGAAATGAGTTCTTGGGTTCTGCAGCCTACAGTCTGGGGCCTCAGGGATTATTTTTAATATCTGTACACTTTCAGGAAACAAGGTTCCATCTAGCACCATGAGGGTTTGTCTCATTTTGGGAGAGCCGGTGAAGGTTCTGTATAAATGAAGGCATCCTAAGGGAACCCTTAATGGTTCTGCATGGAGCACAGGAAAAGAAGCTTTTATTATTATTATTATTATTATTATTATTATTATTATTATTATTATTATTTTAAAAGAAATGGTTCCACATAGAACATTCATATCTTGGGAGAAGAAAAAAAAATATACAGGGTTCCATCTAGTGCCCAACATAACATCTCTACAAGCCCTTCTTTAGAAAATGTTCCACATAGAACACTCTTTAGAAGCTTTGTGCCATTATAGGTTCCATCTAGTGGTCTAAATGGTTCTTGTCTTCTGGTTTGTCCCTATTGCGAAAGCCGATAAAAGGTTCCATATAAAATAAGGTTTCTTCTGGCACCCTATGGGAAACATTAATGATAAAATGAATAATTTTATTAATGATAAAAATAGCACTTCCCTTTTGGAGTGTATACTCTTTAGACACTAATGGTTCCAGAAAGAACACTGGGTAATCTGTACTAAGATGAAGGTTCCATAATGGTTCTATACACAACACTCTTTAAAAGAGTGTAGCATTTGGAAAATAATCCACGCTCCTATAATGTACATACAGTAGGACATGTTTGGAGAGCTAGAACCTTTGCAGGTTTTGCCTTTGCCGTGTATTCTGTAATACAGGCATTATATAAAAGAAAGGTTCCACCTATAGTCCACTAGATAGTTTGTGGGTTTGTCCTTTGCATTGGCAGCCGGTCGTTGATTATTTTCCTGGAACAGCATGCAGTAGTGGCAGTGTTGGTAATTGTGGTTCTGAGACTCTGGACGCTGTGTTCTGGACTAGCTGGGGAGTATTTGGGCTGTTGTGGTGCTAGCTCAAGACGGCTACAAGACAAACTGGTATCAGCGGCGAGGTTTCTGCATCTGAAAGCAGGATTTAAACGAACGACGGCAAGACACTCGGACACAAACGGTCGATTCGTCTAGGTTTATTAGGAGAAACTACAAGAAAAAAGACCGATTCCACAATCTCTATGAACACCACACGCTATGAGACGCCAAGCGAGCTACGTAGTTAGCGCCGTCCACTCTGAGGTGTCATTACGTGAGGATGTGGACGGACGCCGAGGAGACCGGGGTCACCGCTTCCGCGCGCCAGGAAACAAATTTCAATCTATAGGCGAAAAAACAAACGAACAAACAAACACGCCAGATGACGTAGAGCCGTTTTGTTTAAGTTTTGCCCTGCGTCTCTCGCTATTGTCTCACACAAACAAAGGTTCCATCCAGCACCGTGACGGAACCCGTCCGTCTTAGAGCCCCACAACACAGGGTTTCCTTTCTAAAAGAATCACCGTAGAACACCTTTAGAAAACAAAACTACCGGTTTGTCTGTTTGAGAGCGTCAGTGAATGGTTTGAATAAAACAAGGTTGCATCCAGCACCCATACAGGAACCCTGAACAGTTCTACACAGAGCACTGCAAGACGGTGTCGCTTTTTTAAAGAAACGGTCTCTACATCTCTACAAGCACGTCAGAAATGGTTCCACGTACGGTACGACACCTACAACTCAGGGAACACTAGGGAATTTCTGATCTTTCTTATATTAAGGAGACGTTTATTTAACCTTTACGGAAGGAGTCTCCAGTGTCAGAGGTAAACCTGGGACAAAGTTTTCCCGAAATCTTCTCTGCAATACGGCAACCTGCGGTTGGGAACGACCGTTTATAGCTGCTGTTACGCAAGTGAGAACGGGAACTAATTTGTTTTGCGAGTGTTCCACAACATTAAATGTAGCTGTAAATGAAAAATTGTAATCATAGGCAAATTCCTGTGGTGTAAGAGGAAGCAAAAAAGAAATAAATAGAGGACAGTAAGGGATGATTGATTATTTTCGTACAGAGTACGCTGTTCAGCCAGAATTAGAAAAAAGTAAAAGTTCATTTCTAACATAAAGCGCATCAAAAGCTCTCAAGACGCATTATTTCTTTATCAAACGTCAAATTTGCCCGTTACGCAAAAAGTCTCTCCCGGATTGCGCGATTTTGCGAGCGCAAACTCCGCAACGTTCGGAGGAGCTCGCGATTTTTCAAAATTAGCGTCGATTTTCTGCCGGGGCGCGTCACGTGACGTCATCACGACGCGCGTTCGGACGAAGCCGTCTTCGATTCACGTCCGTCGAACACGGGTACGGCTGAAACAACTGGTGTTTACCAGCAAGCATCGCTGCGAAAGAGCGCGCAGGACTGTTACGCGCGATCGCGATTTCGCCGAGTCGAGTCGTTTTCCGCAACAAAAAAAGCACAAAAAAACTCGCCGAATCGTATCGCAAAATTCTTAACGGGAAAAAAAAAAAGGCAGAAAAATGTTTAAAAATGTATAAAAATCTTTGACTGTTGTCAAAGTCTGTTGTGTGTTGTTTGAGTCTTTTCTTTAATTAAAAAAAAAAGAAAAATACCCATGCACGCTGGATATGGTTTGTTATTCTTTTCTTTTCATAACCCATCCTGACTGACGCTGATTAGCATTTCTCATCAGTTGCAAAAAAAAAAAAAAAAAAAAAAGTTTGAATGAAACCTCATCCTTCATTTAATCTCTGCGTTAATGTCCGGTGTAATGTGCGCGAGCTGTACAGTGTGCGCGGTATCTAAGATGCGCAGTGCAGAGAATGTAAATGTGACGATCAAACGCCCTCACATCAGTCAGAACAGGAAACCAAAGCTCTCAGTGAACAGACGCTATCACTGCAGCGAGAGGTCAGGGCCTCACTCTGAGCTCATAAACCAGCTCTCTCTCTCTCTCTCTCTCTCTCTCTCTCTCTCTCTCCCACACACACACACACACACACACAAAGGGGTTGATGGTGACTCTTCACCGCTTTAGAGTATACGTGATTGAAATAGCAGCACAGAGACGCTGTGATAAGACCTTGAGGTTTTCGGTGCGCTCGACTCTGACAGATGGACTGACACCGTGAGAAAGGTGCAGCGAGAGTTATTTCTGCAGCTCAGCTTGGAGCTTGGTACGATCTAAATAAAAACGCAGCGTGAAAACGTTCAGCGCACAGTTTAACACCACACAGGTTGTGCGTAAGCCGCACACATTAAACAGCGCTTTAGTAAAGCATCAGTAAGACCTGTGTGGGTGTATGTGTGTGTGTGCGTGTGTGTGTGTATGTGTGAGAGAGAGAGAGAGAGA
>NC_071274.1:22339127-22444127 GCF_023375685.1 Ictalurus furcatus
TTCTGGGCTTTACTTGTTCCTATCTAGAGGATTAGCCATACGGTGTTTGACCTACGCTCACCTTTAAAGGTAATTACAATCCATTTGAGGAAACATGTGCCCAGGGCTTCCTGTGACCCCCATTTCCATAAAATTGGTTTTAAGGGGCACGCTGCCATTTTGGTTCAAAAACTACGAACCCACCCAACTGGACCCTCAGCAGCGCGGACGGTCCCAGGAAGGTCAAGTTCTCCTCCAAAACTTGGGGTCAGTATCATGAATGACTTTTTATTTTTAAACGAATACAACACAAAGATACACAGGGAAATATCGACTGCTTATCTCTCGACTTTAACGTTCTAATATAGCCGAGTTATATGTGGAAAAAAAAGAAGTATTGAGGGAAATACTGCGGGGTCTTAATTTGCCGACAGAGGGGCTTAATTTGATGACTCTCTCTCAGTTTCTGGACCATGGCTAAAATTTGCTGAAGGACACCCGTTACCTGCGCATCAGATTTTCAGGCCAGGTATTTAATAATTGTCATCATACTACAATTTCAAATATTTATTTATTTATCTCTGCCTGACATCAGATTGGCACTTACCCCTTTACCCATGAGGCCGTTGTTCAGCGGCAGGCCGATGAACTGGAAAGCAGCTTCTTGGATGAAGAAAGGGTTGAGAATTCTCATCTCGGATGGTTCCCTAGGCACATACTGGGCCACAGACTTCCAGAAGCCCTCTGAACCGCGCTGAAAAGCCAAAAGACAGAAAGACACCACGTTTAGACAGGTTTCTATTAAGTCTGACGCAAGCGCTGAATAAAAAATGAGCCGAATCGACACCTTTCCCGAGACGGCCGTTATTAAAGTTGGAAATTCTTTCATAAAGGCTCCAGTACGTGAAACGTTCTTCCATAAACATGAGGAAACGTGTCAAACATGCCACCGCTGCATACTGATAGCGCACGAGGACGTGACCGGAGGCGGATCACAGGAACGGATTTCATTAACAGTGAGGCAGCGCGTCCATGTTGGACAGGCCCACAGGAAATAGACGAATGAGATCCTGACCTCCACGGGTGTTCGAGGATCTGCAGCAGCCCCCAGGTTGATACCAATTACTCAGGAGACTGGCCAAGTGGCGCAGCCGAGCAATTATTCAATCGGCAGCCGCACACTGAGATCATCAAGCATTAGCGCTGCTAACACCGGGCTCGTCAAAGCTTCAACAGGGCTGCTGGCTCAGCGCCAGCTGGGTCATCCGATTTAATGGGAGTCACCTGTTCAAATAAGGAGACACTGCCTTTGATATCGTCAAATAATGGGAGCAGCCATTGAGCACGGCGAATGGCTTCGAACAAAAAAAAAAAAGGAAAAAAAAAAGCCGCCCCAGTGCAAGCTCAAGCAAGAACTCATCATCTCTCCTGTCAACAAGAGGGGGGTTTGGCTTAAGAAGTGGCACAACACAAAGTGCGGAATGCTGCAACGTCAAACAGGTGTATGAGCATGTGCAGGGAACAAAAAAAAAAAAAAAAAAAAACACACACACACACACACACACACACACACACACACAAAAAACCCCACCTTGCATAATACATGGCAAAGCAGGATCATGTTTAACAGCGCCTGGTCAGAAATACACCGCCATCGACGCAAGCATGCAGGCTATTGTTTTGGATCAGCTTCTCTCTCGCCATGCAGGATCTCCCGAAAGGACCGTGACTAAAGAACTGAAGAAGTATTCTGCATGACGGTGAACATGTAGGCCGTGCAACGGCATCTGAAATCTGACCCCGGAGGTGTTTGGGATAAAGTGAGAGGTGGGTTGTCTGAAGATGGATCACACAGGATGTCATAGATTGATTCCTTTACAATCACTCAGGCATGACAGGATTCCTCTGGGAGCTCCTTATACATTCCTTCTGAAGGAATGGCCATGCAGGCAGATAGTTAGTCTGCTGGGGAAAAGATCCTTCTTCTTCTTCTAACACCAGCATGTATACGGTGTTACCTAGAGTGCAGTGGTGGAGCAATTTCCTTCGTGACCGTTCTGAGCATTCCTTACGTAAACCATTTTATTACGTTTTTTTTTTAAATTTTTTTTTTTAAACACGAGGTGTTTCATGCCATTTTAAGCCCTTTGAGATCGACAGTCTGGTGAACGCGGTTTGTTAAGCTGTGGGTTTCGCTGCATAACTCACCTAAACCCACCAAATACAAGCAAACAGACTTCGCATAGAAGCCACAAGGCGAATACCCCTCGCACAGATCCTACCTCAATAAAATTATCAATGTAATGTCCCTAAACGCTTCTTTCTATACCATAAAAACACTCAAGAAAGGAGAAACGTAACGCCGAGGCCAAGTACTGTATCGCTATCCCGGAGTCCAAGTAGCTGGATCCGTCCACTCTCTCAGCAATGCTCCATCTGTCATGTTGAAATACTCCGACTTCCCCTATGACAGCTATTTTCATTTGGACTTTGCTCGGAGTCTGGTTCATGTTACGTCCCCCAGCAAAGTTAAACACGGCCATTCTAAACCCAGCGCTCTCGCTGAAGTCGTCTTGTAGTCTCGCCTGGCTCCAGTCCAACACGCACCTCTTACCAGCATTCCTCCGGGGAACCGCACTCGGCCGACTGACTGGAGAAAGAAGGCGAGCAAGAGACTCTGACTGATCTTCCACCGATCTTCTCTAAACCACGATTCTTTTCCAGTGCAGGGTTCACCAACGACCGATTCAAACGTCCCGTCAGAACGAGAGCGCTGCTGTAACCGATCCGTCCAATAAAGCAGCGGGCGAGAGAGGGCCCGCCGTCTCCGCGTGCGGCCCTTAACAAGCTGCCAGCATGGCCGCCGAGTGTTAAATCACCCCGTAAAAACGTCGCAGGCCTCGTCGACTGACCTTCCTCTCGCTGAGAACAAGTCGTCAGGGAAAGATTCCATCGTTTACAATAATTCTAATGCTAATGCACACAATGTATGTAAACCCAAGGTGCAAGACTCAAGGCATACACTTTCATTTCTGGCTATTTTACAACAGGGTTACAACAGGATTCCTCTGGAATCGACCCCAAAAACATTCCTTTCTATATCTCCCATGTACTATGTTTATGTTCCGTACACAGAGCGAGTAACCTGTGCTTCAAGTCAAAGTGTGAGCGCTGACGAGAGGTCTTAAACAGAGACTCCGCTCTGCTACGAAACACTTAAACCGAACACTCGAACTTTATTACTCAACACTCGAAGCAGATACTAGAAAGATCTAGAAAGATAGCGGGCGCGGAGATCAATCCGGACGGAAAAACTAAAAAAAAAAAAAAAAAGACGTCGTTTAGTAACGGCTATACGAAGAACACTGAGATAAGTGAGCTAGCGACAGAGTGCTAAACAACAGGCCCCGGTTTTTTTGGAAACACGCTCAGCAGTCTGAAAGTAATCGGAAAGTAATCAAGTCTCTGTTGTTATTGAATTCGCGTTGGATTAAAAACGACTAGCATGTTTAAAAAAAACAAAAAACAAAAAAAACCACGACAGTATCACGGACCAGATCTGTTTCAGGAACGCAGAAGGTCAGTTTGATGCCTGCAGATTTCTGGGATGAAACCCACACCAAAGAGATGGAAATATCGTACCCTGGGATAGTAAACGATTTAATCTCATTCGTGGAGCCTTGGGGATGGGGTTGGCAACATGGTGGCGTGTCGTAAACTGAACACTCATACTTTATTACTGAACACTCGACGTAGATGCTAGGAAGATAGTGTGCAAGGAGATCAGTCCGGGTGGAAAACCAAAAGACGTCGTTTAGTAACGGCTATACAAAGGATGTTGAGACTTGAGCTAGCGACAGAACGCTAAACAACAGGCCCCGATTTGGAAACATGCTCAGCAGTCTGCAAGTCATTGGAAAGTAATCAGATTTCTGTTTTTATTAAATTTGCATTGGGATTAAAAAATGACTAGCAGGTTAAAAAACAAGGGTATCATGGCCCTTTTTTATAAACAGAACCCCCCTCTTCCCCCCTCCTCCACCCCCTTTCAGAGAACCAAGAGTCCGTGAACAAAATAGACTTGGACAAACGTCTGCTTGGTTTCTGGACCAGATGCATGTTGTTGTATTAGTTCATGAAAGAAGAACTGGCGATTCAGAACACGGCCGACATGTAGAGGGTCTACCGAGGGGTCTTTCCGAGGTAGACGCGGACTACCGAAACACAAGGGCCAGTTTGACGCCTGCGGAATTCTGGGATGAAACTCGTACCAAAGAGACGGAAATATCGTACCCTCGATCATCTTCTAAACCGTTTAATCTTATTAGCGGAGCCTTGGTAGCATGGTGGTGTAGCAGGTCTCACAGCTACGGTGGAGCTGCTTCGACCCGGAGCTCGGATTACTCTCTGTGTGGTTTCACATGTCCGCACGGGTTTTCTTCTCGGTTCTTCAGGGTTCCTCCTACCTGAACCGCTGTGAAAAGCCTTGATGGGCTGAGTTTGGGACCTGCCCTGAATCCTGAATAAAGTATAAAGCTTTTGAAGAAAATAAAGATAAAAACTGAAGCTATATAACAGACCTGGTAGGGCATCACCTGGGAAGAAACCCAGTGTTTATGCTGGGATGCCGGGGGTTATTAGAGGAGGTCCTTGCTTGGGTTATAGCGTACCCCCGGGATGTTCTTTCTGGGGACTAACTTTCCCCCATGTATTTTAACAGAAGTCTCTGACTGCATACTACTTCATTTCTACAAGAATGTAAATCAAGAAGCCTGCAAAGCAGTGAGATCCTGCAAATGCAGGCAGAAAGGAAGATGCTTGAGTCTAGAGTGGAAAAACCCTCTCTTGTAGACGCAGGCTGAGCACAAGCACAGCACCGTTTTTGTTGGCTTCCTGTTTATCTTTAGAGTTACAGTTAGAGGGTCAATAAACCTGGGAGGTACGCTGTTAAAGTGAAATGAACAGCTTTTTATGGTAGACACTCCAGCTGACCGAACTGCTTTGCGAATCTGCACAGAAGAGGCTCAGGCCTGCTGTCGGACAGATGCGCTCTCGCTGCCCGAGTTGCCATGCTTTAATGCTCACAGCATTTGTTTTGCCAAGCAACTTCAATATAAATCCATGCACAACGTAACAGAACATGTCTCGTCATGGCGTCGTGCTTCACGTACGCGGAGGGTCGCGTCCGGTATTTTCGACGATCCTCCTGCTGGGAAACTCTTGGTGGGAAACTCCTGCCTCTGCACTTCCTCAGAACAACAACGCGGAACGGCGAGGACGCTCGGCAACGTTTAGCTTGTAGAACGAACCTCCGAGGCACGCGGTATCCCGGGTATTCGAGCCGAACTCTCGTTGCGAGGAGGTGAAAGGTTTCCATTTCCGGTGAACGGACACGAGAGGTCAGGATATACTTCGATTTGAAAAATAAAACTCAGGAAAACTACGAAGAACCAAAGGACATCCAAGTCGGGTGACGTCAGTCTCTCGGCAACGACGACGACGACGACAACAAACAACAAAAAGGGGCTACACGCCTTGGATTCATCTATATTAATAGTCTAATATTTCTTATACTACGATATTGCATGCAAGCTTTCAACAACTAGGCTAAGCATCGATGGCTGAAAGAATTTTTCATTAAAAGGGAAAGAACAAAAACAGGAAAAAAAAGATCAAGATAAATGGCACGGAGGGCGGGTGATGAAGAGGAGTGAAGGTTATTCTGAAGGACCTGCACATTCCTTAAGAGCCATGGACCCTTTTTTTTTTGTTAAACTTTGGTTTACTGTAATCACAGAGGGTTTAATCAATTTCTAATGACAACAATAGGCTGCCAGAAAGGCAAGTGTTTCAGGCTTGTAAGAAGAACCCAAAACAGATCTATGCTCATTCTGGGTGGTACTGATTTAGAAAACATGAAAGAAAACGCAAGAAATGCAAAGGAGGGGTGAGGGGGGTGGGGTGATTGAATTAAAAAATTTAAATTTAAAAAAAAAAAAACCCTTTGGAAATGCCATGATTGCTGACCTGAACCTCAAAGTCTTTCCTGCTCTCGCCATCTGCAAGAGTGCAATCAGAAGTCCAGTTTTCTTTCTTGTAATGAATTTTTTATTAGGAAAGCCTGTGTGGCCTGTAACAGACAGTTTAGGTTAGTAACACAGAAAGATATGTTCCAGTAGTGCAGCGCTGAACGGACCAATGATCGCGGTCACGCGCGTCTTCCATTCCAAGATTTTAAATATGAACTCATGTCCACCGTTTCAGCGCAATATCAAAGAATCAGTCGAATATCAAAGAATACGCCGTGGTCCAGAGTTCAGAGGTCGAATGGTTCACGTCCTCGGGGGGGGACGACAACCCTTTCCTGCACATGTCGAAAACACGGCACTTAGATGATGAGTTCCAACTGCCTGAGCGTGAGCTATACAGAAAAGCGAGACACGAGATTCGCGGAGCGTTCACGTGAACGGGACTTATCGAGTCCTGATGGTCGTTTGCAGATGTAGGACGTCGCTGTACGGACGCACGTGTGTGCGTGCGTGCGTGCAATTTTTGCGTAATAACAAGCAGTCCCTTCTCCGTTTCTGACCGACTCGCACGGCCGAGGGTCTTGAAATTTCACCTGTACGGAGCGCGAGTAAGCGCCACAACAAGCGGATGCCAATTTCGCATCCCGCACCCTTTCCCCTTCGGTGACTCGGCTCCTCCGCCAGGTGAAAGCAGTGAAAGTGTGGTTTTCAGGCGTCTCCCGTCTCGCCGTCGAGAAGGGGGTCAAAACATTGCACGTGCTTCAATTAATCCAGAGACGCTGGCGCCTCTGTAGCTGGTTATGAAGAAACAGACTCGGTGTCCGGAGACGTTACAAAGCAAGACGCAAGCCCTGAGGCACGGTATTTGGTTCTATTGTATTCACAAACGTGGATGAGAAGACATTAAAATCCACTTATGGGCGATCCGGGTCCTGAACACGGTTCCTGGATCATCTGGTTTCGAGAATAGCTTTCTGGTCGAGTCAGGTGAGTCTCTGGGCGTTGCGCAAGCATACCTTTCCTACGCCTTCCACAGCGCTTTCCTTTTAACCGCAGGGGCGATGAAAAGGCTCGCATTCTTTCCACCTGTCGAGGATCGCCGCTACACAAAGCAGCGCTGAAACGAAAATCACATCAAAAGCTCCCACCAGCCACTGTTCACAATAACACCGGTCTAAGTGTGGGAGAGAGAGCGGAGATTAGATCCGACTCTAAAGGCAAGCGTTTCTAAAGGTAACTGCCCACGCAGTCACACGTACTGTCGTGTTCTTGCGGTTTTCCCGCCTCGTCGCACAGGCGAGCCGAAAACGGCGCTGCAAGGTGGACGTGACCGTTCTCGTCGTAACGTCCCGCCCGATCCGGCGAGAAGCGCTGCATCCGCGACCGCTCGACACAGGGTTCTCAGAAGCGCGGACCGGGTTTCCAAGAAGGTTTACGCAAGACTGGTCTGTGTTATTGCGTCTCTAAAGCCTGAGACAAATTACTTACCGTCTCCAAGGTTACGGAGCGTTCGAGGAGATTATGTACGATTAAACCCGGGCGCTATTATTTATTTGGTATGACGGAAATGTTTTATCGGCACGAAGGGATACGGAGCAGACGAACGATTTTCGTTAGACCAAGCGCTCGGATACCGCTCTGTTAATACACCCGAAAAGAAGAGGAAAGAAGAAGGAGAAAAAAGAAAGAAAGAAAGAAAGAAAGAAAGAAAGAAAACGTGATGTTCTCCAAGCTCGTAATACTTCATGAAGAAAAAGACACAGCGCCCAGAAGCGTCTGTCGTTACGAACGCGATGGCCCTCATTTGTCAAGTGACAGATAGTTAAGGGAGCCACTTTAA
Source organism: Ictalurus furcatus (assembly GCF_023375685.1). Taxonomy (NCBI): domain Eukaryota; kingdom Metazoa; phylum Chordata; class Actinopteri; order Siluriformes; family Ictaluridae; genus Ictalurus; species Ictalurus furcatus. The sequence goes on from NC_071274.1 coordinate 22,346,976, forward strand.
ACATGATACTCTTACACACACACACACACACACACACACACACACAAGCACTAATACACACACACACACGCCAGGTCACGTCGTAGACTAGCCGTCTCTAAACATCTTTTACAGCTGTGCGCTCCCATTTCCGAAAAGAAATTTACAAATGCGGGAATAATCACGAAAGCTCATGAAGCCCTCGCGATCTATAGACTGAAACCCAAACAAATGGTTTCCCCTGTACATACACGGGCGTGTCCTGAAAAAACCAAAACAAAAACGACGTTATTGTTTAGACAACTCGTTTCATGTCACGGGAGCCAAGGGGGGGATTAAAAAAAAGAAGAAGAAAGAACGTGGTTTGGAGTGTGGGTATTGGGCGTGCAGGTCGTTGTTGTCCACGACCCCCACACACACACACACCCCCCCCCGCCCCTCCCCCTACGGCCACCGGTGCAAACTGTCGCTAAAACGGCTGTAATTAGCAACTTTCAGGAACCCTAATTTGGCTATAAGATCAAGGCGCGATCTATTAAAACGCCGCAGGGCAGATCCGTTATCTCCGTCTGTACCTTAACGATCGGAATTTTTCAAAGGCGCGGAGGAGGAGTGATCACACGGCCCGCTACTTCACTTCCTCGGCCGAGCCTCGTGCGCTCTGACAAATGTCAACCCTGTTAAAATTCCTTCGTCCTGTCGCTCCCTTAAAGTCACGCAGCTGTGTAGGCTCAGAGCTCCTCGAGTGCACCGCTTCCAGACACTCGTTTGGCCAGGGAGAGAAGAAAAAAAACAAAAAAAAAAAAAACAAAAAAAAACAACAAAAACAAGAAGAAAAGAAAAAAAACCAAAAAACCCTAGAGACACGTCTACAGAGGAAGTTTACAGAATAAGGTGGGACTCACGGAGGTGGATAAAATGTTTTTAAAAAGCCTTACCTCGATACCGTGACCTGGCAGAGCTTTATTAATATGACAGCCAATGCCCCCCCTCCCCCGGTCGCGAACTAAAGAGGAAAAATGAAGTGCGTGTGTGTGCTCTACGTGTGATAAGACGTAGGATGAGAGCAGAGCCATTAAAATCGCCGTCCCTTCCCCTGGCAAGATAAGAGGAAACTCGTCCAGCCAGACCGACCCTTCCTGATTAAGAGGCGACTACACCACATGTCAATCATCCCGCTCGTCAAAAACCAGACAAAACGAACATCGTTTCCTCGGTACTGCACTTCTTATTTAAATTCTCCCGGCACCAATATCCCAATACGAGGCTTTCGAATTTTTCCTTTCGGGAGATAAGTCTAATGAACACTCTAAATTCACGTGCGCACTAAAGATCACTGGGAAAAGCTAATTAGCCCACGGAGAGAGGGGGGAAAGAAAAAAAAAAGACACGTATAAGCAAGTATCGACAGTGTATATGAAATAAGCTTCATTTGAAAACGTGGAGATAATAAGTGGAACCATTTCATGCATCATGACTTTAGGAGCCGGAGAATGGCGTATCTGAAGTGTTCTGAAAATTACTGCAGGAATAAAGTGCAGCTTTATCTGATGAAGCCTTTTTTGGTTATTATCGTTTAAAATGAGGAATATGACGACGCTTCCCGGTGGAAAGTGAGGTACGGTAACGAAACCCGACACGTTACCTCGGTACAGGTCAAGTAGCATGATGTATCTCGTCCTCACCAATTTCTCTCGGAAGATCATGTGCCTCAGCCATTTAAAGTCGAGAGGTTTGAAGGCGGAGAAGACGAACAGGGAGTCTTTCTCGTAGCGTTCCGGAGTCTGGAAGGCTCCCTCGGGGTACGTTATTCTCATGGTGGTTTTGGAACCGACGTCTCGTGTATACCCGCTCACCGGAGCCTCGTTTAACCTGAAAGAAACGGATATTTGGGAACGTGGGACATTTGAAAAACCTGCGCCCGTTATATAGAAGAAGAGACGGCACCGATCCGATACCGGGGAAAAAAAAATTAATAAATGGTGGATCGGATATCGGAGGAAAACAGAACGAATTCAGTCGGATCCTGTAACAGATGGAAATGATCGGAATTGAATTTGGAAAAGTTTTGTTTTCTTTCTTTTGTCATGTTTTTACCCGTGTAGTTTTTCCTGTATTGTTTAAAGTGAAAGAAAAGAAAAAAATTCAGATCGGATCAGATCAGATCGGTCGATACGCAACATTTCAGTTTCAGTGTCGTTATCAGAAAAGAAAAAGCGGTAAGAAGACGTACCATCTCACACGTACATGGTCTTCTCGGTAGGTGTATGGAGCGCAGAACAACCGACAACCACAGCTTTTCAATTACGATTTCAAAAAAATCACCACCGGCCAGACCTTTTCAATTACAATCTGGACCTCGTTCACATAGTAAGAATCCTTTTTTGTAAATAATTACACCACACACACACACACACACACTATTTACACACAGCACAACCTAGAAAAACGTTTACTCACCTCACCACAATGTCGTATTCATCGATACGCGAGCCCAGAGACTTATTGGCCAGGATTCCACCATTACCCACTATTATACATCGTTTACAGCTCAATCTACAGAGAGGGAGAGAGAAAAACCCCGATCATATAACCCTGTAACGTTCGACAGTGCGTTTCGGCGAGGTGTGAATAAACTCTTTATTCAGGTGTGAGAGGATGGCGTCGGCGCCGATCGACGTAGCAAATGACGTTCTTAATTAGTATAGTTTTATGACTGTAAAAAGGGGCGGAGTTAGAATGAATTCGTGATCGGATCAGAGGTTTCACAGATTGGATATTTATATAAATAACTAACTGGCCGATAGAAAATACAACAAATGTTTAGTTATTTTGTTTGTTATCCTGTCCACCTTTTAATGTTTTTTTGTTGTTGTTATTTTATATTTGTTATTATTTATCTACTGCAGCATCCACAGGGGCACCGCTAGGGTTTCTGGGCCCCCTGGCTAATTTGTACTTCGGGCCCAAACCCCCACCCCCCAATTATCTTTTCTTTTTGCCACGTATCTATATATACACACATACACACACACATATATATATATATATATATATGTATATATATATATATAGAGAGTATATATATATATATACTCTCTCTCTCTCTCTCTCATACACAGAAACTCTGTCTGGATGTCTTTATAAGCTGTCGTCTTGTAATTTCTTATTCCCAAGGACAATGAACTTTACTATTATTATTATTATTATTATTATTCATCGAGTGAACAATACGTTTCACACACCAGCAGCTCCAGAACTGTGAAATGTGGAAATTAGCTAAAACAGGATCATTGAATCGGTGAATCAAACTCGAGAATCAAATCGGTTCGATTCGTGAATGAATCAATCAGACTGGTTTTATGAACGGGATTCTCCGATTCACTGAAGCGAACTGACTCGAATGAACGACTCACTCACGAATCGGACATCACTACAGCTCGCTCGGGACAATTGAAGCGGATTTATACGATTACATTACATTTCGATCGATTCCTCACAGAAAGCTGCTGCAAGGCTTCGGAAAGCTCAAATACATATACACACACACACACACACACACACACCGGACTAGTTTTATTGTCGCTTGGTGCTTTTCCGTCCCTTGTGAAGCTCGATGCTTGGTTACTATCGCTCGATTGCGTGGAATAAACATACATTCTGGGAAATATGGTGTTCCGACATCCAAGGATTAACATCGGGATGAGAAATCGATAGAGTTTCTATTTGAGGTGAATGATAACAGCTTCATACGGGCTAGCGTCAGAGTCACAGCACAGAACAGGGAACGTAAATCGCCTTATTTTCTGAAAAACTGGGCGAAGCCGTCTTCCTCTCATCTCTTTGTCATGCTTTTCTTTCCTCTTCTGGTAGCCCGATTTTGTCTGCGCCATCTCTTGTGCAAAGAGGCCATTTAAGTACCAAAATCATACCAAAATCGTAGATAGAATCGCCTGCAGAACCCTCCCCTAACCAAATTAGCAACAGCCATGGCTACACCACTAACCTACGCTTGCCCCTGTATGGAAAAAAAAAAGAAGCCCTTATTGTTTATTCCCAACAGATTAGATTAGATTTCTGTGTGTTCTTCGAGACCTCGCCTCTCGCACTTACCGGTCAAGTTCTGGATTGAGTCCATACGTCTTCGTAGCCGTTAATATCGCGTCTATGATTCGTTCTGCGAAAATAAACAGAAGAACAATCGCGTGAATGCATTGGAGCGTCAGAGCAAACCGACTGCATAGTTTTCTAATGTCAAACATGCAGCGCTCGGAGACGCCCTGATGGAGACGGAGAGAGACGAACGCCGTGTCGAGCCAAAGCGGGAGCCAGCGCGCGTGCCACTGGAAGCTTTATTAGCAAGCGGAAACTAGCTGATGGAAAAAACAGCCTGTAAAAGAGGAATGCCGTTTTTAAACAAAGCCCATTCCTGTGACAAAGTCTGCAATTTAATGCTCTCAGACGCACCGAGTGTGTCAGCTCACGAGCTAAATTTAACGAGATGTTTGGCCATAGTGAGCATTCTTCTGATGCCCATGTGGAAAGTTTCCCGCGAGACGGCGGCGTGCCTCGTCTTCCGACGCGTCTCTGGAAAGGTGCGAATGTCCCAGTAACGGAAACGAAAGGTGGCGTGATGATTATTCGCAGATTATTCACCAAAAACTAAAAAAAAAAACAACAAAAGACAAAATGATGTCAATACGGCGATAAATTCGGCCATAATGTACATTTCAGACGGTATCGCAGTCTCGCATTGAACGCTGAGGACACGCGTATATACGTGAACGTGTCCGACCTGAAGACGTCGGGAAAACTTACCCTCCGACTGCTACGAAAGCGCTGACGCTGGAGACTCCATGCAGAAAACTGCACACGTTTTTTTGAAAAAATCCGTTTACGTTGAACGTCCGCCACGTGACTGAGCGTTACGACACGTTACGTTTTTGTTTTTTTTTCTCCCGGTCCCTGAACGTGTGAGAAACATTACACGGCATAAATCTGGAGTAAAGCACATCTGGAGTTTCCCGTTAACACCTCTCGTAACGGCGTCCTCGTGTACAACATCTGGTTTGGTATTACACAAGTCAGTACGTTATTGTTTAATAGAGCACCGACTGCGGGTCACGTGCTTCAGCCTTGCCTACGCTAAATTCATTCAAATGAATGAAAGGCGCCGGATACGAAGAATTAAAAACGTCAATTAAGACGCCGTGCTTTCGGTTCTCGCCCGTGGGAATTCCTGCTGTACGGAAACACCACCCCGACCACGGGATGAATGATTTGAAGGAGTTGAAGGCAACACCAGCGGGTCAGCGTTTGGATGAATTGTCGACAGCTGCAATCAAGCATCGCCGAGGCCTAAGCGTAAACAGCGTGCGGACCACACCGACATCAGGGAGGGGCGCAAAAAAAAAAAAAACAAACAACAAAAAAAAACAAACGCACCACTGCAGGTTCTTTACCAAAAAAACCCCCAAAAACATGCGAAGAGCGATGGTGACTAATCGTTTTCACATAACGGGATAAACACTTCATCCAAGCATCTCGGCGGGCCGTCTGAACACACGAACCCCTCACCTTCAGTATATACAGTGTTGGCGAGGGGAAAATCAGGCCGTGAGTGATTGAGGAAAAGCCCGGGTTTCACTCGAAAAACACTTTCAGATTGTGGGAAATGGGCGCGAAGGGAAATTCCCCCCCCTCCCCCATCCCCCCCCTCCCCTTACATTTCGACAGAGTATCCAAGGTTTGAATCATCATGCTGTGAAAGCGTTTGAGCTGGTTGGAGAATGAATCATCGAAACGCGTGCGTGTCTATTCAGCACACAAGCAAACAACCTCCAGAACGACTCGCCGGGCCGGGCCGCCCTGGGCCGCCCGGATCATCGTGACTCATCCTTCGGTCACGGAAAACAGTCACGTGAAAGACCTACGTTACCGCGCCCGTTCCGGGACGTTATCGATCCGTGACGAGACGCGTTTAACGAGGAACCTTTACGGAAGGAGTCTCCAGTGTCAGTGCTTCGTAGCAGTCAGAGGAGTTGATGCTTTTGCAGAACGAGTTTTTATCGCTGCTATAACGTAAGAGCGAACAGGAACCGACTTGTTCCGTGGACAACATTAAACCGATAAAAAGTCATAAAGGATAACTATACAGACAAGCGATATCTCTAAGGTACGCGGGCTTAGAGTGCACTTTTTATATCTTTAAAATGAAAATTGTTAGTTGATTTTCGTAATGTTTTATATAAAGGTGTCACTTAATCTCAGGCTATTTATTTATTTATTTATTTATTTATTTATTTATTTACACTAGTGACTTTTTTCCCTTCTCTTTTTTTCACGGTACACATGATCGATTGTGAGAACCTCCTCGAGCACCGTGGCGTGATATTCCTGTGGTGTTTCTGACAGACTCGAGCTTTGGGCCGGTGGTACGGATTCCGAACACTTTCTCTTCCCCTTCCACCTGACTTCGGTTACCTGAGGATATGTTTTCACTCGGGAGCAGAAACCCCAGCAGGCGTGGGAGGATAAAAGGAACCGTTTACGCTAAACCTGGCAGGGAAGACAGTATCTATTTTTATCTCTCCTCTCAATACCCGAGCGCTTTGTGCTCCGCTATTCACGACCCACACGTATCACGTCTCCGGGTGAATAAAGCTCGAAGGGAAGGTACGTGTCTCCCGCGATGCGTGGAGAAAAGAGAAACCCGCGCTAACGTAAACACAGGGCTGCTGTCTTCACAAAGCCTCGGTGTGTGCGGACGTGGCGGGCCTCGACGCCGCACAAAGCTCACATTCAGCTCGGGTCGTCTTCCCGCGCTGGAAAAATGTGACTCGAATCTAAGCTATCTTTCCAGATCGGATCTTAATCGGAGATTTACAAGCAGCTGTGTATGACGATAAAAAAAAAAGGTCATGCACGCTAACGATCGCGGCGAGTCTGTGGATTTATACGCCATTACCTCAACCCGTGTCGGCAGAAAGACACCGCCACAATAGCACCATTCTTCAGAAGGAACATTCTTGTGCTTTGATGATGGAAAGATGACGGTCTGCGTTACCTAACCTCACATATGGAGCTCTTCAAGCAGCTACTTTGAAAAAATAAACACTGTTTAAGAATAAACAAATAAATAAATAAATAAATTCAGCTAAAAATACAGCCGGGCTTGTGCGCCCAGGTAGCGTGACGCTATGCTCGCTAAATGGTAACATTGGTCTTTATTCCTCGTGATCCCTTTCAACATCGTCATCCTTTCGTTTTGTTTTTAAATCCTCGACTACTCGGTTCGGCTCGGCGACATTTCGGGATTAAATTCTACTACGCTAATAAGGTCCGAGTCTAAATTAAAGCGCACCTATTACGGTTTTTCAGATATTCCCTTTCATGTAGCGTGTTATACGTGTAGCTGTTTATGAATGTAAAAAATCTGCAAAGTTTCAAAAATCAAAACGCACGACAGACGGAGTTATCGACTCCCGAAAGAAGGAATCGATTCTGAACAGCTGAATCGAGTCGTTAGTGATTCCAGACTTTACTTCCTGTACTAACCTACGTAGGCTTGTAACAAAAAGCCCCGCCTCTCGTGTTCATCGGCTGCTCGCTGACAGCGCTAGACCGATCACGACAGACTGGGACGTCTGACCAATCAGAGCAGAGTATGCTCTCTGAAAGGAGGAGTTTAGAACGAATCGTTTAGAACGGATCATTGAACGAGTCGTTTGTGACACTGGGGGAGAAAAGGTAACGCTGCCGTTTAAATGATGAGCATGTTAAAGTGTTTTTTTGACCTCGGATATGTGTAAATCTATCGTACGAGAACTTTAAAACAAAATTAGGCGTGTTTTAAATCCATAATATGTGCTCTTTAAGCTAATTCATTCATTCATTCGTTCATTCATTCATTCACACAGCTCACATATCCCACATGCAATTTGACAAATAAATAAATAAAACTAATGATAATGGTGCATACCTTGTGTTTTCAATCCAAACGGAGGTAAATAGTTGTTGACTTTCGCTAAGCGCTTAAAGTTCCGGTCAAGGAACATAGGGGCCGGCTTAACAAACCTGTAAGGAGGGAAAACAAGACGTCAGAATGTAGGCGTTTGACCCGACGACTCATTTCGCACTTTCACTTGCAGGAAATCGTAGAATCAGCAGCACAAAGCGGAACAGGACGCGACAGTGAATCTTCTGCGGGTCTGTGAGAACACCGTGCTGCATCCTCAGACGACTGACGAACAAATTTATTACGCGATTACAAAACGCACGGGATTTAGACCGAGTAAAACTGCCTCGTGCAAATTTAATACCAGCCCATCGGGTGGGATTAATTCACACGCAGTCGCGTTCCTCGACACGGGTTCTCCCGTCTAACGGTACCGCGCCCTGCATCCGCATCGACTCCGCCCTGTACGAACAGAACATTCAGAGAGCGCAGCCCCGCCCAATTGTTTTCTATTGGCCCACAAATTCAAGTTTCAAAGTTTGCAGGAAATGAAACTCTCACGTCCGGCGTCCTTTCCCCGTCAGCGAATCGGCTTTTGTTTCCGCCGAGTGAATTATATCTGTGTTTGTTGTGACCGCTGGTTTAGCTGAAAAATTCACGTAGGTACTAGTCAGTCAACGCAAATCTGAGATTATAAGCCCCGCCCCCCAGAAAATAAGTCCAGGATCCTTTCCTGGTTTGCGAACTCGAGTGTGAATACACCTTAACAGGAATAAATTAAACCGCTTTGTGTATTATTTGTCGTTGTTTTCTGTCCTACAGGATAAATGTGAATGATTCCGATAACTCTTAAACCTCCGTGTCGGCTCAGGCGGAGCTTTGCTCACGTCGTGTCGCGAACGTCATCCGTAATAAACTCCGCTTCCCGGGCCAGACGCTCGGAGCCTACCGAGTCTTTACCAGAGCATTTTTCTGTGAGAGGTTAACGCTCCTGGCTCGTCTCTGCTGTGACCCTCTGGTCAGGGCGTAAAGACGGTGAGGTTGAAGCGGTACGAATCGATCACTCGCGCTCACTCTTCTCTCTGCTCCTGGAAACCCGCCGCAAAACGGATGCGCCGACCTCTGACCCCCGTCCCCTCTCCGATCCTTTATCCCTGGCACGTTAGGCTTTCCAGAACTTTTAAAGGAACACAAATAGGAAATTTTAAGGAAGTGTTTGAGTCAATCACGCCCAGGGCACACAGCGCAGTGTGATCGTTGGATCCGGTCCAGCTTCCAAACCGGGTTTCCAGTTTACATTCGTTTCCTGCTTTTCTTTCCAGTCACATAACCTCATTTCTCTCAGATTTTTTTTCCCCCGTCCGTATTCCTGCTCTGGGTTTAGAACCGGGCCCTTAAATCACAAAACGCCGTTCTGTTTATCCGGCGTGTGAAACCGGGGTTCGGTTTGAGGGGGAACGCGAGCGGTTTTTAAAAAAATAAATAAATAAAGCAGTCTTGTTTTGAACAGTTTTCCGACGGAGTTCGACTTAAAGAGTTTCGTCTTAAAACAAAACAAAACAAAACCAAACGAAACGAGATTATGGCTGGATTTTTCCACCAGAAGAACAAATCAAAGAATGCTTAGAAGTCCTCGATTTAGCTTTTTCTTTCTTTCTTTCTACTGAAAGGTTAAAAAAGGTCAACCTGTCCCACGGTGTTCAGTGCCCACGGCACTCATTTGTTCCGCAGCGTGTTGCTCGTACCACGCCGAGCTCGTTCCTAGCTAGCTGGAGAACGTACACGGAACGCCCGACTACGAATCTTCCTGCTAAACGTAAACATCGTGGAAGGAAGCGCTCGGGAAAACGTTCTCCATTTTGGAGAACCGTTCAAACGAAAATAAAAATCTGCTAGATTACAGAACGTGATGCACGGAGATCCGACGATTCCACGCTGAAGTCAAGCTGTATTTCATTTCAACTTTCGACTTCCACAAGTTTCGCAAACTTCGACGGAAATGAATTTCTACGGCACGGAAAATCGGACATCGAGTCGAAGGTAAAAAAACCCCAAAAACAACAATATTTATTTATTTATTTTTAGTCCGTTTTTACGAAAGGAAACTTTCATGAGATGAACAGCTCCTACAAACAGACCGGTCTAACGGCCTACGCTTCACCTCTTCTCTCCGTTCCATGAGAAATATTTCTGACTAGATCCTAACACAGGTTGTTTTTTTTCCTTCTTCCTTACCCTAAAGACATATTCCATGCGCTTGCTCTACACGCCGCTTCTGTAAAACGTGCTCACACAACGGAGGTCTGTTTTCACGACCCTCCCGGATCGAGTCCTTCCCGTCCGGTTCGTTCGGTTTAACGCTCGCCAGCCTGTTATCGTTTTTTTTTTTTTTTAAAATATGACCAGAACAGAACAACCCAGAAACATTCCGACAATAACGAGTTGATTACAAACACGTTCGCGGTGAGATCGAACAGATGTTTGCACCACGGCGCCGGTCGACTCCGATCCGTCACAAGGTGGCGATTCAATTTTCTCTAACAGCAGGTTAGGCTTCTAATAAATCGCGAGGTTTTTATATGAACGCGCTCGTTTGCTATACGTTAGCGTCGCTATAGTAACCGCTCGTTCACGGGGACAAGCAGGGCCGGGCGATATAATCGATACAACACCGATATCGCGATGAAAGATTACACGATACACTTTCCTGAGATATTGTTGGCGCGGCGATGAATCTGTTACGTTTTTAATATTTACAAGCTGAATGCTACTGAACGGACGACGTCGATTTGACGTAATTGTTTAAAAGCAATTTAATCTTCTTCGTCTTTACAGGCGTTAAAGAAAAGTATCGTCAGACTCGGTTTAACGTTTTGTTGTTGTCGTCTTGTTTATTTTAGCTAAATTATAGATTGTGACGTGCGTCGTGTATCGCGATACGATATCGTTGTCATATCGCCCAGCCCTGGTGACGAGCCGTATTTCTTCGGTCTTATTAAGGTCAGGGAAGAGAAATAAGACGGGACGGTGATGAAGCGACCGTTTACGTTAAGCGGGGACGGAAATAATCCGCAGCACTGAAATGTAACTATAAACGTATTGGAATAAATGAAAGGTGTAATTGTCGTGGTGTAAGCGGGATAACGCACTTCAGGAAGTGCTGGTGTAGGGAAAGTGTCACGGCAGGAAATGAAGCGCGAGTGTGGTTAACGCTGCGAGATAAAAACAGTGCGACTTTTTTGATTGTGCTAATTGTTTTAGGGCCAGAAAACGTGCCAGAGCGTAGGAGGAAAGAACGAGAAGCGGTCACGCCGGGCGCTCGCCTCGTATCACCCGACAAATACAGACGCTGTGAGACCTTGCCAAAACAAACTGTGATTAATTACTGTGTGGCTTTTGGGACTCGGGCAAACCCAGATTATAAATAACGGGGGTCCGAGAGCGGTGGGTCCTCTCTCACACACACACACACACACACACAGAGCTCTGCTTGTCATAAAGGGTCCTGAACAGGAGGCCTGGGCACATTGTGCTCATTTCCTCACGCCTATCTCTCACTCGGAGCTGTATTTTTATAACCGCCCGCTCAAGTTCACCCCAGACATTTGATTTAAGACTCCAATGCAAACAATTTGGGAAAGCAGAGAAGGGGAGGTGTTGAAAATAAATTGGATTCCAGGAGCAGGCCGAGGATTTAACTTAACTTAACTAACGCTGGGCTGAGGGCGCCCCCCCCCCCCCTCGCTTTTACTGCCATACTTATCCCACAGTGGAGTGTGTGTGAGTGAGAGAGAGAGAGCGAGAGAGAGAGAGAGAGAAAGAACAGCTAAACGGATACGGCATAGCTCCGGGGCTAACAAGCTGCACGGAATATTTTTTTTATATCCAATCAAACGGAGATTTAACTCGGGTTTCATGAGGAGACCGACTCAACCACTACGCTGCTTAGATTCCTCATCGAGGGGGCAAATACTTGTACTCATTCCTTACGGTGCAACATCTATTTAAGCGGAATACACAAATACTAAACGGCACACAACTTTAAACATAGACAGACAGACAGACAGGCAGATGAAGACAGAGACAGAAACAGACAGACAGACAGATAGATAGACAGAAAGATAGAGACAGAAACAGACAGACAGACAGACAGAAAGATAGAGACAGAAACAGACAGACAGACAGATAGACAGACAGAAAGATAGAGACAGAAACAGACAGATAGACAGACAGAAAGATAGAGACAGAAACAGACAGACAGACAGATAGACAGACAGAAAGATAGAGACAGAAACAGAAAATTAGATGGAAGGACACAGATAGACAAAAAGAAAAAAATGGACAGACAGACAGACAGACAATTAGATGCATTGACAGACAGACAGAAACACAGAGCGACAGACGGATAAAGGGATACAGACAGACAGAGGCATATATATAGACAGATACAGACAGACAAAAAGATGTAACAAACAGATGCAGAAAGACAGACAGACAGGCATAGAGAGACAGACAGACATATATACAGGCGAACACATGGAGAGACAGAAGGACAGACACATAGACAGAAAGAGGGAAACACAGACAGACAGAAAGATAGATTCACAGACAGACAGAAGAATTCAGACCAACAGAAAGACAGCAGGAGAGACAGAAGGACAGACATATAGTCATATATAGACAGACAGAGACAGATGGACAGACAGAGGGATACAGACAGACCTGCCCCTCACGCAGCTCCTATTTAACAACTTATTAACGATTAAATCTCTCTCCGCTTCGCGCAATTATTTTTCCCATTCTTGAACAACATTTCCTTTTTTAATTGTTGTTTTTCTTTAAAGTACTTTAATTTAATTACAACTTTAGAACGAAAAAGAACAAACCTGAATGTCCGGGTGCGATTAGTTCTATTGGCCGCGTTCCATATTAAACCATGTTCTCGAGAATTTACAAACGATTATTAAGTAAAAAGAATGAATTTTTAATCGAAGCTTTAATAAAAATTCACTCCGTATCTACGCGGTCTCTGCTAAAACCCGATTAGAATTCAAAAAGAAAATAAAAAAGAGTGCGCCCCCTGCAGGCTGACGATAATCGTCTGTTAAAATAACAGCTATGGGTTTTAGTAAATAAATAAATAAATAAATGAAATAATACGATATATTCTGGAGAAGAAAAAAATCTACCCAAAATCTAGAAACTCAGATGATCTGCACGTGTTATTTTAATTTAATTTTATTTATTTTTAGACAGCACCCTGAGAAAACAATACCGTCTAAATAAATCTAAACGAAGGATTTTCTATATCTTTTTTTTTTTTTAATTTGGAGTTATTTTGAAAAATTCCATCCTGATGAATTTTTCAGAAAATTAGCCGATGAGAACATTAGATCAGTACCGAGTACTAAGATTTACGCATTAGCAGAGTAAATGAATTAAAAGCAGAACTGTTCCTACAGCAAGGAATAAATAAATAAATAGATAAATAAATAAATAAATGACTCCGCCCATTTTTTCCACTCAAAACTCCATTGGAACAAACTGCTCAAAAGGGGAAAAGGAAAAGAAAGGAATCCGCGTACTAATCTGCCGCCGTGTTACCGTTAGGAAGCTCTTTCACCGACTTGGAAATGATGTCACGTGACCCTTACAGAGTTAATCTCTAAACAATTCCTCAGCGATGACAGAAAAATGAACCTCTTGAGCGAAACAATCGCTTGTTGACTCGTGCTGCGATGGGAGGGGGGAAAAAAAAAGAAGAAGAAGAAGAAAAAAAAATGACTGCCTCTGGAAGATGGATCTAAAGATGGGGAACAAATGGAGACGGGTGACATCATCGCAGATCATCGAGCGATCTCCAGATCTGATTAAGCGGAGGATGTTGAGTCATTCCCGCCTCCACGGTAGCCGCTTGACAGACGGCTTTCAGCGCGGAACGTGGACAAGAGAAGTATTGTTGGCCAGGAAATCCTGACGGAAAACGCCGGCTCTTCGTGAAGGTCGCTCGTCGGCTCGGATTTAGGAGGGAGAGTCCTCCGTGGGGCGAGACGGAACGGCGGTAGGAAGCGGGAAACGTAAAGAGAAACCGGTTGGAAAGAATCCCTGGATGTAAAGGAAGGCTCTGAACAAATAAAACACTATTTGGACGGGATTAGCTTTCCGGAAGACACAATAAATAAATAAATAAATAAATAAATAAATCACGGAGCTCTTCGGGATGCACACGTATAATCATCAAGGTCAAAATGACATATGCGTACAACATGCACTTATTATTATTATGTATTATAAGTGCTTAGTGTAGGGGGCGTGGCCTGGCACAATGCACGTGCAATGATCTTGGGTAGGTCACATGACCTACCATGACGTTCTCAGAAACTTATCCAAGAACCAAAACCTTCGGAAGCGTCGCTCATACGATACGTCCGATACGTCCTCATAAATCTGGCCTGTATTTTTATTTATTTATTTATTTACATTTTAAAAAAATATTTTTTGGAGTTATTTCCAGAGCTCATTTTTATAAATTACGGACGTAAACTTTACAGAAACGTGCGTATGTGAGCAATTTGGACTGAAGGATTTGGACTAAAATCTCCCGCCTCGTCGTCCAACACTAACCCTGTTTCAATACGGCTATCGGAAAAAAAAATCTCTTACGTCGTCGGTATTTTCGCCGTGCTGTGGTTATAAGCTAAAAAATCGAGACGCTGAAGAAAATGTAGAAAGAAATCAATTTCAGTGGGTAACGTGAACCGTGACCAAGCACGATACGGTTACGGTAACAATCCCGATCGTATGGAACTCGCTCTATTCCGAAGACATATACGATACATAGGTACGTCCTCCACATCTGGTTGCGACGTGCGGGTTGGCAGATGTTGATGCTATGATGTTGGGGCAGTACAGTAGCGAAGTGTGTACAGGCTAAACTTTACATACTTAAAACTTTTGGTGTGCTAAACTACGGGAAAAGGTTGGCGGTAAATTACGTAAAGCGGTTGGTTCTTACTTTGGGAAGATGGCGGTCATCTTGGCGGCGGCGTAGCCGGGTTTACAGGCTCCAGTGCTGAGGTTCTCATACCTGTGCATCAACTCCACCGGGCTGCACACAACAACGGTGTAACATTTATACGGGTAAGAAGTTGAGAATTAAACAAATATATTGTTAAAAAAATAATAATAATAATAATAAAAAATTAAAAATAAATAAATCATTAATAAAAAAAAATTTACATAAAGATTGAGCCTTCAGCTGTAAATGTTCCCGAATAAATAAAGTAAAAAAAAATATATAAATAAAATAAGTAAAAAAATACTTTTAAATAAAGAAATTAAAAGTGAACACAATTTACAAAGAAAAGTAAGTAAAATAATAATAAAAAAAATACACTGCACATGCACGAGTAAAAACAGTAAGAGTAAATAAATAAAAAATAAAGTTACAATATTCTATAATTAAAAAAAACACACAATTACACTTAAACAACAAAACTACAATTAACATATGATTTAATAATAATTTCCCATCACTGACTTCACTTCCAACTCTTAGGTTATTTTTTTTTTTTCTTATTTCTTCTTCTTCTTACTATTATTTCACATTAACTATTTTCTGCGCTCTGCAAATTACTTTGAGAGCTAGTTTTTATTTAATTTTTTAAAAACGCATAAAAAGTAATATTACTACTAATATTATTAAGGTGCCTCACTTAAGCAAGAAATTCGTGTGGCTCTTGCCTTGTTTATCATTTATGCTGCAGAACGCTGTGACAGAACGTTTCTTCCGACAAATCAGCTTCATATAAGCAATTTTTTTTTCTCCGATTCCTTTTCATTCTTCCTCCATTTCTTATTTTGCACCAACGGTGCAAAGAGGTGCCAATATTTAAGATGAGGCTCACGGAATTGAAACGTGAAGCGTGTATTAGTAAGACCGAAAATCGTACAACGTACAGCGTAGCAATTCCTGAGCGTTTAAAGACGTGTCTGGTCTGGAGGAAAGAAGAAGAAAAAAAAAAGGAGGACTGGGGACTCGGGAGTGGAGGAACGAAATTGAAATTCTTGTAAGTCATTAATAAACCTGTAATACACACCGAGAGCAGTTTAAATAAACAGAGTGCTGGGAGACGAGCGGGCAGCCGATGAGGCTGAGCAGTGCTCTAGCGTGTGTAGCGTGAGCGTGCGTGTGTGTGTGTGTGTGTGTGTGTGTGTGTGCGCGCTGGTCAAGAGCACTGAGATAGAAGTGGGCGAGGATGGACACGCACTAGCTGGACCACCATGAGAAAAGTCGACTCCGTTAAAGCAGATCAAAGCTGACTCTCGGGACGCATCGCTATCAAAAACGGAACCAGACAGCGAACAGCCTCGAAACTCGCAAATCTGTAAAAACCAAAACAAACGGTTTCATTACGGGACACGGGTGCCACTCTGATAAACTCGAACATAAAAGCACGACAGCGACCACAAGAGGGAAGTTTAGGTAGGAGGGACGGGCGATCCAACCAAAATGTCGCGTCGCGATACTTTCCTACGATGCGTCATTTACAGATAACAGTACGAAGGATTGTTAATAATTAAACTTTTGTTTATTATTAAGTATTTAGCAACGAAAAGGGTGGGAAATAAATAATAAATTCATTTATTTTTACGTTATGTAACGTTAACAAAATTAAAACGGCAGAAATAACGTACGAATTTTAAAACGTCAAATTATGTACGCCCGACGGGTTCGTCGTAAATATCACGATACCGATATATCGCCTTATCGGCCAGCCTTACGAGCTAGCATGGTTTCCGCGATCGCGGCTAGTCAGGTTGGATCATTTCAGAAACGTTCCACAGCATCCGACGCAACTCTAAATGGATAAAAAAAAGAGAGAGAAAAATTCCACTGTATGTACGTTTTGTATTCAGTTCAATAAGTTTTAACGTTTAAACATTTAAGAATCTTCTTTTATTTATAATCGTGTTTTTGTGTGAACTCGACTGTTTAAAAAAAACCCAAAAACACCTACGGCAACGTCTGTAGAACGTTAAACGCACACGATCTCTGCAGTGTATCTTTAGAATGTTAAAAATACACTACTAGAGCATAAATTTACATAAATTTACATAAATTTCAGCCTTCGTTTTGATGAAGTGGACCATGTTCAGCTAAGCAAACGTGCGATGATATATGCTCGAATCTACCTCGAATCAAAACCTAATTGTGCCTAACATCGTTAGCCAAATTATGCGAAACGTAGCTAGCATGTTGGGTTGGTGATTAGGCTAGCTAGCTCGCGTAGTCCATAGTGTAATCTAATCTCGTTAGCGAGGCGATCTAATTCAGATCTGCACATCGAACGCACAGTATTCTATTACGACGTTTCATTTGCCTCCCACGTTATCCCAGACGATCGGCGTAACGTTAGGTTGTGTGCGGAGCCTCACGTTAACCCTACGTTACTGTTAATTCAGGTCGACTCGCTCATCACTGGCATGAGATCTAATCCAAGACAGTTCCACCCCCTTCCAAATTAACCCCTGTTTATAACAGTAATAGAGGAATCTCATCCTGTTTTCAATCGACCAATAACGACTGGACACTTGGCTGCTTGGTGTATTATTACTAATGTTGCATTCATGCGCATGGGACAAAATAATAGATCTAGAGTCATTTCCATGTGTGGCATTTGCATCTGGAGTCTCTCAACTTGAAGACTCTGTGTACGTAAAGCAGGCCATCGTGGGGCTGGAAAATCTGAATGAATTAATCAGAGACAGAGGAAAACATTACGCAGGAACAAATCAGATGGTATGTCGGGAAGAAGCACAAGACAAGATGGGAAGATGGGATCAGAGAAGATCGGGGTGTGACGACGTGAGGACGGTCGAGCGGAACTTTCAACCACGAAGGGCAGCGCTGACCAGAGCAACATCTCCAGCTGGAAGGTACAGAGGCATCAGAAAGGATAATGATGTAGAATAAAGCGAGATCCAAACCACTGAACAGGTCAAGAACATGCCGAGCTAAAGTACAGTTGGCTCTGAGAACAGGTTTACGGATATGAAGATGAACCAGTAACTGGGCAGTGAAGGTAAATAAGAAAAGAAAGAAAAAAAAGGAAGTGTCCAAAGCACTGGCTACACTGGCCGTGACTGCTCAGATGTAATTAAAGGCAAAAAGCCACAAATCGAGGAAAGTCGAGGGAGAGTCATGAGGCGATAAACGAGTGAACTACTGGGGGTATTTTTTCATTGATTCATGTCCAAAGAAAAAGCTTGAATCCTTCCACAAACAGAGATATAATCTTACTTCAAAACTGTGTGACTGGTTACCATGGCAATGGAAACAAGAACTGAAGTCTGATTGGTTCGAGTGGGTATACAGGGCAGGCACTGAAGTCTGATTGGTTCGAGTGGGTATACAGGGCAGGGACTGAAGTCTGAATGGTTAGAGTTTTTATACAGGGCAGGGACTGAAGTCTGATTGGTTCGAGTTTTTATTCAGGGCAGGGACTGAAGTCTGATTGGTTCAAGTGGGTATACAGGGCAGGCACTGAAGTCTGATTGGTTCGAGTGGGTATACAGGGCAGGGACTGAAGTCTGATTGGTTCGAGTGGGTATACAGGGCAGGCCCTGAAGTCTGATTGGTTCGAGTGGGTATACAGGGCAGGCACTGAAGTCTGATTGATTCGAGTGGGTATACAGGGCAGGCACTGAAGTCTGATTGGTTCAAGTGGGTATACAGGGCAGGGACTGAAGTCTGATTGGTTAGAGTTTTTATACAGGGCAGGGACTGAAGTCTGATTGGTTAGAGTTTTTATACAGGGCAGGGACTGAAGTCTGATTGGTTCGAGTTTTTATTCAGGGCAGGCACTGAAGTCTGACTGGTTAGAGTGGGTATACAGGGCAGGAACTGAAGTCTGATTGGTTACTGTAACATTGGGGAGGGGAAACTTCTTGTCTGATCATTTTGCTTTGAAACTGCAGTCTGATTAGTTGCAGTAAGTCTGGAAGCAGGAACTGCGGCCCCATTGGTTACTCGGCCAGTCTGCTTTTACACTAGGCTTCTTGAAGATCTGACTAATCACTTATTCTCCCTGTTGGTTAATTCTACCTCTTTCTTCACATCCCCAGTCTTCATCATTGCACCCATTTTGGCATTAATCATGTAAGCTACCACTTTTTAGCGTCGTTAAATATGTTTTGGGACTCGGCAAATACACTGGAGCGTCCCGCTCGTTCAGCAGGCTAGCTACTGATTTTATTATTTTTTTTACACTTATTTTCTAAAAAGCACTAACACTGGCTAACACCCAAGCTAGCTAGGCATTTAAGATTAGCGACGCCATTGTTTAGAAACTGCAGTAACTTTAACGCTAACACAATGCAGTGAGGAATGAGTTCATAATAAATAAAACCGACTTACAGCTTTGCGTCCAGCGTCAGAAGAAAGCCCTGGTTATCGAGCGTTGCTGCAGAGAGAGAGAGAGAGAGGGAGGGAGAGAGAGAGAGAAGACACACTAATGAGGACGAGTTCATCGCAGGCTGAGCGAAAGCAAACACTGAAACGCCCGGCCATCGTTCATGCATCATCATTAGCGTTGTTGTTGTCGGTGCTAGTGAAGAGAAAACCTCTGCTGTGATGAGGTCATGAAGCTGCGGTGGCAGGTGAAAGAAGCGGAGCTCAGCCAGCCAGCATACTCCTCCCCATCAAACCTCAAAACCATACGTGCTCATGTCCAGGAAAATAAATAAAATAAAATTTAAAAATAAATAAATAAATAAATAAAAGTGCAATGAGCTTAAAGAAAGAAAAGGCAAGAAAAGGGCTTGCGTTTTTGTTTCCGCGAGTCAAAATAAGCCAGAAGATTCCGACGGAAGCGAGTCAGCATTCGTATGAAGCTCAGCAGCGCTATAGAATGAGGGGGAAAAAATAAAAAAGTATTAAAAATGACTTCAACAGCAGGAAACACATCTGATTTTACTCTTAGACATGCAACCAAAGACTACGTGAATTGTAAAAGCATTTCGTTGTCAGTATTTTTGTTGATTTTTTTTTAAATAATCAGATGCGCAGAAAAAGGGGGGAAAAGATGGGGAGATACTTTTGAAGCCTGTGAAAGATGCATTGTTAGTTTTCCGAGACAGAATCTCTGCAGAGGAAAAGTGAAAAAGCCGGAGCTGCAGATTAGACGGAGCTGCAGATTAGACGGAGCGGGATCTCAGCGCTACAGACAGGAAAGAAGTAGCTGCAGATTAGATCACAGCAGAAGGATAACGAACTTAAAAGAAGAGTGTGGCGGAAATTTTTTATTTTTTTAAAAAATCGATCGGAAACGTACGCAAAATTTTTCAAATCGGTAAGGATGTCCGGTGTTAGCTTCTTTTATTTTTACTTTGAAGCTACAGGTAAAAGGGAATACTTGATAGATTTTAGTTAGAAATGTAACTTTTCGCTTTCTAACTGTAGCAAAAGAGAAAGGGGTGGGACCTACGGCAAAATTATATAAAACTAGCAAATCATATTGGACGTAACGTATGGATTCTGTTTGATTAGCAGACATTTAGCTAACGCTAGCAAAATTTAGCAAAAAAAAAACCTCCAAACAAAACGCATTACGTATGTCGGGACGAGGTTCGAGGAAAAAGCGCAAAAATGACAGTTTAACGTTTTGCTAATTCAGAAGTTGACGTCTGGACGACGTCTTTTTCGGTCAGAAGCCACGTTTAAATCCAATTTGTGAATTTAACTAGGGTGGAAAATTGGATTATCGCCTAAAACATTTGTGAATAAAGCGTCGTTTCCATCCCGCGTGTTCAAGACAACTAAATCGTCACGTCCGGGGAAACCGGCGCGGCCGACTCGCCGCCATTTTTACTTTTCCGAGTCAATCATCCAGTCACATGATTCGTTGAGGCAAAGTCACGTGCCGTTTATTTTTTGATGCGCATCGAGGAATTTATCAGTAGAACGATAGATTTTATTCGCATCTGGTGTTTCCATCCAACGTTTATCTACGCGAAATCCCAAAACCCGCATAAAAATACGTGGACGGAAACATGGACGGCTACTCTTAACATTCCAACACGTCTAAACCGATAAAAGACTAAAACATTCGGAACATAAAGAGCGACCCAAAACGGCGTCTACACAACACGCGGAAATGCCAGTTCGGAAGACGGACCGAACACGGCTGATTTACTAGATTGTCGTAAAACCACCTAAACTATTTTAAAATAGATATTTACGTTTACTGAAGTGTTGATTGTCTTTAAATAAAGCTTATTTACTGAATAATAAATAATTGGACTGGAATACATGGATGGACGCTTTAATAATTCGGTTTCGTGTCTAACGCCAAATCACCAACTGGTAACAGGTCACTGGGAACGAAAATTAGCATGTTAACTGGTGTTCTTCCTAGCTAGCTGACTAACTACAACCTTCTCGTAAAGACCAGCAGTCAGTCAGGGAGTTAACCTACGTCATGATTCCTCCTACGTTTTTACTTTAGTGGCTACAGCGACCCGTCTGCAACATCACCGCTTGTTACTGGAAGGATTCTTTTTTTTTTTCCCAGCTCTTAAGTGGTTTGGGAAACTGCTGGAAAGAGAAGAGCGCTGTGGCGAGACGAACGCCGTGACCCTGTGGACTTCTGGAATCAGTAGACAAACATTCAGCAAGAACATCCAGGAAAACAACTTCAGGTTTCGTGCGTGGAACGGATCGCACGCGCCCCGCCCCGCAGCCGTTCAAAGGTATTTAGAGGTTCGGATCAGGCGAAGAAGAAGTCGGAATGCCGTGTAAATGAAGCGTATTGACGGCACACGAATAAACAGTCGTGTTTATCTGAAGACGTGATCGTGTGCAGAAACAGGAAACCCGCCATCCTGAGCTGGGACCGGGCACGCGCCGATGATCTGTCATACGGCAGGTCGTGATATCGGTACGCGCGCGATAACTTCCGCGTCCGTCTCGCCAAGCGGCGCGGGAACGGCCGTCTCGTACGCTTCCTTATTTCTGACTAAATTCAAAGCAGCCTCACGTATGACCTTCTTGGAGCCATCCCATAATATTCAAACAAAGTGAGGAACTGAGGAACACGTTCACAAACGCAAGCTAAGCGTGATAACACCCCGCTATACAGTACTATACGGTAGAGCTAGCGAGGTTACTTAGATGAGCCACGCCGGCG
The DNA here is from genome assembly GCF_023375685.1 of Ictalurus furcatus. Lineage (NCBI taxonomy): Eukaryota > Metazoa > Chordata > Actinopteri > Siluriformes > Ictaluridae > Ictalurus > Ictalurus furcatus. The sequence goes on from NC_071274.1 coordinate 22,369,101, forward strand.
AGTTAAGCGACGCAAGTAAACAAATACGCCAAATAAATAAATAAGTAAATAAATAAACAGCTGCAGAAATTCGATACACGTTACACAATTATCGCGATGTTTAACAAAAACAACCCTTTAACAATTCTCGGCACATGCCTCGTTTTGGACCAGGGTGAGCCTGTACCTGAGTCTACTACCTGTCCCTTGGAGACGATGTCCACCGTTTCTGGCTCTGAAAGACAAAACCATCAGTTAGACCCGGCTGCCGACTCCCGGAGCAGAGCATTATGGGAAATATTGAACTTTGACCACCCTGAAATCATTACCAATCATGTGAAAAGAAGTTCTGATGAAATGGTTAGTGGTTCCGTAGCGCTCTGGTCCGTTTGGTCCTGCATTTAGTCATACAGTGAATTAGTCATTATTCACATTAGAACATCAGGATGTGTTAGGATGTGTTAGGATGAATTCACCACCAAGAAAAATATATACAGAGAAAACAAATAAACCCCAAAACAAACCACATCCCACCATCATCAGACCCATCATCAGACCCATCACCATTAGCACAGATTTGAGGTTTCTACCTGCAGTCACTTTAGGTTTAGCTTTAGGTTTGGTGGGCTTTAGAGAAACAGACGACTCCACGTGTACATCTGTGAAACAAAAAGGGTCAAAAATTCAGCAGTGTGACAAAGCGGACTAAACCCACAGTGCTCATCAAGCATGACTTTTCATTTCTCTATGTGCAGCGAAAAACAAACGCAAGCCAAAAGAGACAAACAGACAGACAAAAAAAGTTGCACGGAAGAAGTCTTCCGAAACGTTCCGGAAGCCGAAGCTGTGCTTATTTACAGGACGTTTACTCGATCATCGATAGCTGCAGGGACGCCATAGCAACCAGGAAACGCATCCTGCGTTAACGTCGCGTCGTCTCGCCTCGTAAATCAAAGCGGCGGTTGACAATTTACGCGGACTACAAAAACATTCGTTATAATAAACCTCACCGCAACCTCGATTTTAAGAAAACCGACAAACGGTAGCTGCTCTAGCAGCCCTCTAGTGGATGAATGATAAATTGCGTCAAAAAAACCCCCAAAAAAAACAACAACCCCGGAATATCTAAAAGCCCGATCGCGGTTTTACGTCTTTTTCACGTACGTTTCTGAGCGTGAACTTTATCGTGCAACCCGAGATCCCCAGACGACGCCAGAAAGAAGCAGGATCGGTGCGGTCTGTCGGTCGCTGTAGCCGTCCCTGCTGCCGTAGACGTGCGCTTTACAAACTCAGAGTTCTTCAGATCTTAAATAATGCCGCTAAGCCACACACGCAGTGCTGTAGAGCTGCGGAGGCGAGCGAGCACGCACGGGTAGCAAGAACCGTCCCGGTCCCGAAGGGTTCCGGATAGCTACGTGGAACCAAGCGCCGATGGGAAGCTGAGGAACCGGACAAGAACCCGAACCCCATCAAGAGCACATGGAGCGGACAGACCAGAGAACCAGACACGGCTAACGGACGACGTTCGGTCAGTATCGCGCAGGATCGAAAGAGTGTTTCGGAACGTTTCTGGGATGCAGAACGTTTCTGCTGGAGTGGAACGGCTTGATCAGAGATGAACACCGTGGAACCGTTTGCACTGGATAAAAAAAAAAAATGTCAGGAACGTTATTATTATTATTATTTTTTTTTAGAAATGGACTGTTTTAAGAACCTAAAAATGTTCCTCGAGACGTAACGTTCAGCTAGGATACGATCGTTAGCTAGGGACGAGCAAGATGTTCAGCACCGAATCTCTGACCGAACCAGCTTTACGGTTAACGGTAAAAATAAGAATAATAATAATAATAATAATAATAATGTAAAATATGGCGTAAATGAACCCAAAAGCACTCTGGGTTTTTTTTAAGATCACGGTGCAGATCTCCCCAACTACCTTAAATAAATAAATAAATAAATAAATAAATAAACAAACAGACGCAGTGGAGATGAACGTGACATGTCTGAGCGAGATGACCCGCCGAAAATCTTTCAAAAGCACGGCCTCGGCGTTCATGCCAAACATGCTGCCGAGTGTTTTTTGTTTTTGGGGTTGTGTGTGTGTGTGTGTGTTTTTTTTGCCCTCTCTTTTGTTATTCATCATCACAAAAAGGGTTGCGCTTCCTTCCCACTTACCCTTTCAAAGCCACTCGCTGCGATTCATCTTTACAATTCGAGCAAAAGGCCTTGCATAACAGGACTCAGGTTCAAAGAAAAACCCTTCCCAGGTCTGCGTAATTTTCCAAAATAAACCCAGAACAGCTGCTGAATGGCGCTGTTTATAATTAATCCGCCTGCGTTTTTTCTTCTTCTTCTTCTTCTTCTCCAAACTGTTTTTTTTTCCCCTCCCTCTCAAACAGAAGTTCAGGATGATAAAGACGGTCGAGGAAAACACGACCGAACCGCTGACAAGTCTTACAAAGCAACAGATCCATCAACACGGCCGCGTGCGTCCGCCGTGGCCGCGACGCTCCGGTTCGCTAGAACCTGAATCCACGCGGACGACGCGTCAGTCGGCATCCGGCTCGCGTTTACCTTTTCCTCGGAGTGACTTACACTCCGAATTTTCTAAGATTAGAAACGTTTCGTTTATCGTCGTCAAGAGCATTAATATTAAAACGTTTAGTTTTTTGTTGTTTTAGAAACATGTTTGGGCTAAAAATACTTTAGGTCAGGAACGCCGCTAAACAAAACGTCTTCTGTTTACGCGAGATAAAATAAATACGCCAGAAATTACTCAAATGTTTAGCGCTGTTGCTTTAAAAGAACTGCTTTCGCTTCCTTTCCCCGAAAGATCACGTTCGAAAGACACTCGAACGTGACACGTTAAGACACGTGTACACCACACGCTGCTGCTGCTGCTGCTGGATACTGGACCGCGATTGGTCAGAAGAGGAGGCGTCGGTTCGTTCTCCAAGAACTAGCTCTGACAGTAGCGCAGGTTTATATATATTATATTGGTATTAATATGAATAATAAATATTACTGCACCGGTTCTAGTACGGTATCTTTGCTGTAGTAACTCGCTCAGGGGACCCGCTGCTTTAAATGAAGATCTGTGAGGAGATTTCCTTTTATTTGATTAACATGCAGGGAAGGAGTCTCCAACGTCAGAGCTTCGGACAGGCGAGTTTACGCTTTTTGCGTAACAGCAAAGCTGAGTGGGGTTGTTTTATTCTTCCCTACTATTAACTGAGAGAGAGAGAACGTGTGAGAGAGAGAGCGTGTGAGAGAGAGAGAGAGAGAGAGAACATGTGTGAGAGAGAGAGCGTGTGTGAGAGAGCGAGAGAGAGACAGAGAGAGAGCGTGTGTGAGAGAGCGAGAGAGAGACAGAGAGAGAGCGTGTGTGAGAGAGCGAGAGAGAGACAGAGAGAGAGCGTGTGTGAGAGAGAGAGCGTGTGTGAGACAGTGTGTGTGAGAGAGTGTGTGTGAGAGAGAGAGAGCGCGTGTGAGAGAAAGTGAGAGAGAGCGTGTGTGAGAACGTGTGTGAGAGAGAGAGCGTGCGTGAGAGAAAGTGAGACAGCATGTGTGAGAGAGTGAGAGTGTGTGAAAGAAAGCGTGTGAGAGAGTGAGAGAGTGTGAGAGAGAGCGTGTGTGAGAGAAAGTGAGAGAGAGAGCGTGTGTGAGAGAGTGAGAGAGAGTGTGAGAGAGAGAGCGTGTGTGAGAGAAAGTGAGAGAGAGCGTGTGTGAGAGAGTGAGAGAGAGTGTGAGAGAGAGAGCGTGTGTGAGAGAAAGTGAGAGAGAGAGCGTGTGTGAGAGTGAGAGAGAGAGAGCGTGTGTGAGAGAAAGTGAGAGAGAGAGCGTGTGTGAGGGAGTGAGAGAGAGTGTGTGTGAGAGAAAGTGAGAGAGCGTGTGTGAGAGAGAGAGAGAGAGTGTGTGTGAGAGAGTGAGAGAGAGTGTGAGAGAGAGAGCGTGTGAGAGAAAGTGAGAGAGAGAGCGTGTGTGAGAGAGAGCGTGTGTGAGAGTGAGAGAGAGAGAGCGTGTGTGAGAGAAAGTGAGAGAGCGTGTGTGAGAGAGAGAGAGAGAGTGTGTGAGAGAGTGAGAGAGAGTGTGAGAGAGAGAGCGTGTGAGAGAAAGTGAGAGAGAGAGCGTGTGTGAGAGAGAGCGTGTGTGAGAGTGAGAGAGAGAGAGCGTGTGTGAGAGAAAGTGAGAGAGCGTGTGTGAGAGAGAGAGAGAGAGTGTGTGTGAGAGAGTGAGAGAGAGTGTGAGAGAGAGTGTGTGTGAGAGAAAGTGAGAGAGCGTGTGAGAAAGAGGTGAGAGAGAACGTGTGCGAGAGAGAGAGAGAGAGAGAGAGAGAGAATAAGGTAGGGGAGGAGGGAATGAGCGTCTATAGCTGAGCGTAACTATAAACAGATAAAAAAGATTTCAATAACGTAAAGTACGGCGTGTTTTCGGAAAGGTGCCGCGGCGTGAGAGGAGTAAAGCCCTTGGGGACGTGCGGTTAAAGGAAAATAATCAACTTCTGGGCGGTAAACTCCACTCGATCGCACCACAAGTCCCGAGTCTTTAAACACGGAGATCTGATGGAACCTGGCCTCCATTTCTTTTCCGTTCAAAATAAAAACAAAAAACTGAAACAACAACAACAACAACAACAACAATAAACAACAAAACAAAAACTGTTCCATTTTTATCTTGAACAGAAATGAAAGCAGCGTACGAGAGGCTGAAGTAACCATTAAAAGCAGTTAAATGCGCCGTATTGCTGTAGACGAGGAAGCGAGGCCCAGCGAGAGCACGTCCAGGTCCACACACCCAGAGAGTCTTTCATATCAAACTAGAAAGAAATAAAACATTTAAAAGAGAGGATACGCTGCACATTTTAATAAACAGTTAAACACAGTGTAATGGTTTTATATCCATATTTTTACATTTTCCACCTCGACGTCGAACACGTCCTGGCAGGAGACGGGGGAAATGTGCGTGTTTGAATTATTATTATTATCGTTATTATTTTTCCTGCCAGGACTTTAATCTCGCTGGAGCGGTGAGTGATGCTCTGCTCCTCGGTACGGAGTTATTCGCTATAAAACACCGCCTGAAACTCGTACGTCATCCAGCCGAGTGAACTGGACACAACACACACGCACACAAGCACACACGCACGCACACGCACGCACACGCACGCACACTCACATTTGGGCTTTTTGTAAAGAACTTGACCTTATATGGTACGCTCATGTGCTGAATTCTTCCAAATTGTGAATAAAGAGAGGATTTGTGGTGCGCGTCCATCAACCGCTGTTCTGTCATATTCTGACAAGGAGATGGAAGTCAGAGGATGACATCATCAGAGAGCGCCAGCCAAGCACACGGAGTCACGGAGCGAACGAGGGGGAGAAAAAGTCCTGGAAACGGTTCCGTTCATCCGTGCAGCAATAATATTTACAGCAGTCATTAATTTCATATTTTTTTATGTTTCCACTTCATCTTTTGTCGTGTGCAAATTTTTTTTAAATGTCTTTAACACCGTTACGACACCGTTACATCTCACCTTCACGACGAGCTCGCAGCGTGGTAGTCCGCTATTTTTAGATTCAGATTCAACTCTAGAGTTCATTTCAGACTTCAGACTGTGGAACATTCCCAAGTCCTCGGCTCTGTTCTGACCTGTATTCCCTTCGCTGTTCTCTTGCTCCCTCTGCTGGACACATCCCAGAACTCCAGCCGAGTTTCCACCGTAAACACATACTCTGCTTACGCTTAATATCTTCAGCTCATTATTTTAACTACTTTCTTCTCCCAAATACATCATTTATCTAAATAAATATAATTTTATATATATATAGTTATATAGATTATTTATATACATTATTTATATTATTATGAATATTAATATATCTGATTTTTACAAATAATTATAAGAAATTGTTTGTTTTAATATTCCTGTAATCTCTCACTAAATAGAAAAAAATAATTCACATAATTTTTTTTTTAAAATGGAAAAAGTAGGTATACTAAAAAAAAGTATACTAAAATAAATGCATATTATTATGAATATTATTATATATGATTTACAAAAATTATAAGAAATCGTTTTAATATTCCTGTAACCTCTCGCTAAATAGAAAAATAAATAAATAACTCAAATCGTTTTTTAAAAAAAAGTAGGGCGAAGGCAACTATTTAATCTGATCTGAAAATTTTTTGTTTATAAATCACGAAAATCATTTTTTGAAAATAATTTACTACAGTACTACAAACAGGTTTTAAGGTTTATGTAATCTCTAAATGCCTAAAAAGAAAATGATTTAAAAAAAATAAAAATTAAATAAAGGGATGGAAGCAAAGGCAGACATTAATCGTTTCATCTGGTCTGCGAATTAATTTTAATTTTAACTAACTAAATAAAAAAGTATAACAAATAATCAACAAGAAAGTAAATAAACCAAAGAAATAATACGAAATGAAGGTTGGTAAGTGCATAATGAAATAAGTTTTAAAAAATGATGTTTAATCTGGTCTGCGCAAATTTCATATATATAATAAATAAATAAATAAATAAATAAAATATATATATATCTAAATCTTTTATTCATCAACTGATTATATGTATATGACGTGTGAACATTATCAGGAAAACGAAAAAAATTTTTTGGAAGTTTAAAAAAATGAAGGAAAAAGTTGAATTGTTTAATAATGTCTGGAAATATTACAGAATATTATGTTTTGGATCTGGTATTGGTTATATTGACTGATTCCCGTGATGACGTTACTGACTGAACCGGACACAGAACGACGTGACGGACCGAACGTCCGGACGAGGACGGAGACTCTGACGACAGATAAAGTGAGACGGCGAGGATGGGGACGTCACTCACGTGATTTGTATCCCCATATGTGGAGAGTAAGCTTCCCGGAGGAGTAGTAGATGAAGACCAGGACCAGCATTGGGCACAGAGCAAACAGCAGCTTGTGTGAGACCTTCATGATCATCAGGCATTCACATGGCACCATCTGCTGCTTCGCCTACAGGGGAGAGAAACCCGAATTAAACCACAAATACCTTTCGTTTCTTCCGTAATTCTGTCTTTCTTTCCTTTTCCCGGCATTATCGAGGGTGCTAATAATTCTGGAGCTGGGCTGTAAATGTCAAGGAGAAGAAGAAATATGGAAACTCCAGGATGAAGAATTATGGCGTGTCCGAGCGCTGTACTGACACGGCGTGGAAACAGCGGTGAGAAGATGGAAAAGTTCTCCCCTTCTTCATCCGTCCAGTTTCTGTGTGCTACAGGTTCCTCGAGATTCTTTAACACTCGTTTAACGCTTGCCCATTTTTCCTGCTTCCAACACGTCAACATCGAGATCTGACTGTTCACCTGCTGCCTAATAAATATACTTTATATGCTTTATATGCTTTACTGCTCACCACGGTTGTAAAGAGTGGCTATTCAAGTTACTGTAACCTTCCTGTCAGCTCGAACCTGTCTGAACGTTCATCTCCGACCTCTCGGATCAGCAAGCGTCCGCGAGAACCAGTGGTTCTAGAGTAACGGCGCTAGTACACATTGAAAGCATTTCACGGCTGAGGTCCGAGAAGCCCTGCTCTACTTAACCGCCACTTTAAGAACTTCGTTTCTTAGTGCGTTAACATTACACTGCAGCGCTTCTGAATTCCGGGCTCCGATTGGTCAGAAGGTGTCACGTTATCGTTTCTATAGTAACAGCTCATTCGCAGGGACTGGTGTGTAATCACCGATTCGTGAGGAGACGTTTATTTTAAAAGGTGCATCAGGTAAGACGACGCGGGTTCGAACGACTCGAAACGAATCCCGCCCCGCGTTCGTGAAGCTCCGCCCACGAGATCCTCGACGACCCGTAGGACGCGCCAGAGAGAAGCGAGAGCGGTCGGCGAGGGAACGTCGACGCAGGTTAAGGATAATACCAAATGCCAAATGCCATGAACTATGTATACCTGACCGCAGGATGAGCAAATAACGTGACACGCAGGACGTAAATCTGACCTGTGGAGTAAACAGCGTGGGGAGGAAAACGCAGAGAGCGTTATTGACTGGGCAAAGTGCATGGTGTGTACACAAAGCTGAGTAAACGGGACATTTGGAAAGCGTCCGAGTGTAAACAGGCCCAAAGTTTCATTGTGCACGTGCGTCCCTGTGATAGAGCGCTTTCACGTGAATCAATCCCGTCCATCATCTCAGCTCTGTACATTCATTTATTCTTACAGGGTATAAAGACTTTAGAAAGAAATAATGGTACTTTTATTATTATTATTATTATTATTATTATTATTATTAGGGGCCAAAGCACTGAAGGTGCGTAGACACCTATTGAATCCATTTGTTTTCTACTCATTATTATTATTATTATTATTATTATTATTATTATTATTATTATTCCCCACTGGGAGTTTATGGAGCCCTATGAACCGTAAAATGATGAAATAGTGTCTGTACCAATTATGGGGTCTCTAGGACCAACTCTATAGCGCCACCAATAGTTCAAAATTGTTGAACACTTTGACCTAGAGAAACGAAATCTAGTTGATCGGATTTCTCTCGTCGTGATGATCACAATCCACATCTTACAGTAAAACTCCACCCATTACAAGTAGTCACCATTTTGAAATGTACAGTGTTCAGTTTTTCCCTTACTCCTCATTCACATTTTGTCCAAGTCTTACCAGAATTGGCTCAGATGATCATTGGACAGAGTTGGACAAACCTGACTGAACACATTTTTGTATATTCGTATTTGTTTAGAAGTTACGCTGTCGCAAATTTTACGACGTTGACCCAAAATTGGACCAGAGGCCGGATCTCGGCCGTGCTTCGATCAGTCGTAACGAAATTTGGTAGACTTCATGAGCAGCGTGATCCGAGGCGAGAGGCCATGCCGAATTTTGAGAACAGCGCCGGGTCATGGTAAATCCGTGGATAACAATTGTGCCAGGATCGGACGAACCGCCTGTCCGCCATTTTAAAATCTGTCATATATTGTACGATCTTTTAAAATATTTAACATATCAGCACAAAATTTGGTAGCGATCATTCATAGCGTGTCCTCTAGGTACCTGAGAAATTTGACCACAGCGCCACCTAGTGTTCTAGAAATATAAGGGTTTTTTTTTTTGGTAAAAACATAACTTTTGAAAACTGTCCATAATTAAATTTTTTTCGGTGTCATTACATGTGTGGGGCACTGTGATAAACAACAAGCATTAATCCTAAAGCTCCTGGGTTCGAGTCCCATGTGGGGCAAGTTCTTAAAAGTTTGTGTAACATTTTGTCTTTCGGTTCCTTTCTTATGTGGCGCAGTGGCTTCAGTAACCTTTCAACCACTTGGCCTGCGAATAAATGCCTCTGTTCTGTTCATTTCCTGTTCAATCTTATTCTCAGCTCTGCTTCTGAACCTTATATTCATTCATGTACATTCTATTTCTCCACTTCCTGTTCTTCAAGCTCCGCATTACGCTCGCTGCGCCATTGGTGCTTGGCCCCGTTAAACGCTGCTTGCAGCTTTTATCATTATTATTATTTAGAATAACAGGAGTGCTTTTTTGCTTGCAGGTTACTTTAAAAGACAAAAAAAAAAACCCACGAAACAGATGATATCACAATGAATCTTCGCATACTTAATAAAACCTAAAATCTACCTCATCTCTGGAATGTTGTGAGAACGAAAATTCGCTGAATTAATGATTTCACTGTGAAAGACGCTCTCAAGTTGTTTTTTCTAAAATCATTTATTTATATATAAAAAAAATATATAGATTTTATGCCATGTTTCAGCAAAAAAAATCTAACATCAATCCAACAATAATCACCATTTTGGGAAAATTCCTCTGCAGCCTTTTTCTAATTTAGAGCAAGGAACGAACGTTTAAAATTTCATGAAGTAGAGATTTAAAAAAAAAACAACAAAAAACAACAACAACAAAAAACACCATTTTCCCGCAAAATCTTCTCAAAATAGCTGAATGTGTTAATGGGCGTGGCTTAACACATAACGTTACATTACGTTTCAGATAACGTGCTGGTCGTGAGAGGATAGAAACAGTGGAATAAACATTTCTGTTGAGTTTTGATCGTTTTGTTATTATATTTATATTATATCGTGAATTCCTCCTTTTCCTTCAAAATGTAGAGACTTATCTGCCTCTAAACAACAAGATATCACAATTAAAAATTCCAAACAAATCAAGCCGCTTTCTTCCCCCTTAACGTTCTTCTTTTCCCATCAGATGCACAAGCATCCTTCATCTCTCTCTCTCGCTCTCTTTTTTCCGACAGCATGGTAGAGTTCGGTCTCTCAGACAAACGAGCACGCCAAAGTCTGGCTTTTCATCTCTTGGGGCTAAATGTTCACCAGGTGAGTGTGTTAGCGATTAACGAGGGATCCTTTTATTTCAGATAACCAATTATCTAAAATACTGATTTTTTTCTACTAAAATTTTATGCGCAAAACAACAGTAAAGCAATTAATGAACTAAACCCAAACCTCACATTGTACAACTCGAATTATTTTGTAATTACAGCCTACTCTTAATTTACTTATGGTCACATCTAGGTGCCAGTTTGGACAATTTCCCAAGTATAGTATTAGTATAGTATAGTATTAGTATAAGTATTAGCATTAGCATAGTACTAGTATAGTATAGAATAGTATAGTATGAGTATAGTATAAGTATAGTAGTATAGTATTAGTATAGTAGTACAGTATAGTAGTAGTATAGTATTAGTATAGTAATACAGTATAGTAGTAGTATAGTATTAGTATAGTAATACAGTATAGTAGTAGTATAGTATTAGTATAGTAATACAGTATAGTATTAGTATAGTAGTACAGTATAGTAATAGTATAGTATTAGTATAGTAATACAGTATAGTAGTAGTATAGTATTAGTATAGTAGTACAGTATAGTAGTAGTATAGTATTAGTATAGTATTAGTATAGTAGTACAGTATAGTAGTAGTATAGTATTAGTATAGTAGTACAGTATAGTAGTATAGTATTAGTATAGTAATACAGTATAGTATTAGTATAGTAGTACAGTATAGTAGTAGTATAGTATTAGTATAGTAGTACAGTATAGTAGTAGTATAGTATTAGTATAGTAGTACAGTATAGTAGTAGTATAGTATTAGTATAGTAATACAGTATAGTATTAGTATAGTAGTACAGTATAGTAGTAGTATAGTATTAGTATAGTAATACAGTATAGTATTAGTATAGTAGTACAGTATAGTAGTAGTATAGTATTAGTATAGTAGTACAGTATAGTAGTAGTATAGTATTAGTATAGTAGTACAGTATAGTAGTAGTACAGTATAGTAGTAGTATAGTATTAGTATAGTAGTACAGTATAGTAGTAGTATAGTATTAGTATAGTAGTACAGTATAGTAGTAGTATAGTATTAGTATAGTAGTACAGTATAGTAGTAGTATAGTATTAGTATAGTAGTACAGTATAGTAGTAGTATAGTAGTACAGTATAGTAGTATAGTATTAGTATAGTAGTACAGTATAGTATTAGTATAGTAGTACAGTATAGTAGTAGTATAGTATTAGTATAGTAGTACAGTATAGTAGTAGTATAGTAGTAGTATAGTATTAGTATAGTAGTACAGTATAGTAGTACAGTATAGTAGTAGTATAGTATTAGTATAGTAGTACAGTATAGTAGTAGTATAGTATTAGTATAGTAGTACAGTATAGTAGTAGTATAGTAGTACAGTATAGTAGTAGTATAGTATTAGTATAGTAGTACAGTATAGTATTAGTATAGTAGTACAGTATAGTAGTAGTATAGTATTAGTATAGTAGTAGTATAGTATTAGTATAGTAGTACAGTATAGTAGTAGTATAGTATTAGTATAGTAGTACAGTATAGTAGTAGTATAGTATTAGTATAGTAGTAGTATAGTATTAGTATAGTAATACAGTATAGTAGTAGTATAGTATTAGTATAGTAGTAGTATAGTAGTAGTATAGTAGGGCTGCACAATTATGGTGACAACATATTTTTATTGCACTTTCATATTATTTATTTTATTTATATTTTATGAAGTTATTATAATATCAATTTTTTTTATAAATATTAAATGATTTATTTATAACTAAGCACATTTTCTGTCTTTACATTTTAGTAGTTTTATTTTTGTTTGTTTATCAGTTGTTCCTTTTAGATCGGTTCCCCAGGACAGTGTCCATGCCTGCTGATTATATTCTGTTTGGGGAGGATTAAATCAAAAACATGGAAACTGGAGTCGACTTTGCTAGTGGTATCTGGCAACCGTGAGTTTAAATGAAGTGAATTAGGACGTTGAAGCAGATGATGTACAGAGTTACTTGTCATTATGGCTTCTCTGCGGTATTTCCACACTTGTTCTGTTGACTGAGGTGATGAAAAGCAGTGTGAAAGCAACTGTTGCGCTGTGTAGACACATTTTGGATTCCCTGTAGTTTTTATCCAGATTGTATTATACAACTCCGAACAGGTCACTCGCACCGGTGCGAATAAATATTTATTCACAGTCGCACAAAATACTTTTCAGTCGCAAACACGAGTGAAATGGTCGCACTGTAGAGCCCTGAGTTTATCTGCGAAGTTTTTTCCCGTTCGGCGTGATGACGTTTAATGTCCCCGACAACCTCTGTAGTGCCATTTAGCAACATGTTAATGTCATGATTTCTCCTCGCGCAAAGTGCTGGAGCCCGAAGCGAAGCTGACAGCTCGAGGCCTAAAATGCTAACACCGTTTCCGGGTTTTGACATTACAAAATGACGTCATCCCTGCGCCACTCTATGGTGATTGGCTGTAAGTGTAGGAAGCGCTTGATTTGATCCACAGCGGAGTTTTCTATGAGCGGAGGATGAACTTTAAACGTCAATATCGCAGTCGATCATGTTCATTTAATCGTGGGCCGTCAAAATCGTAATCGAGATCGATGTTCGATTAATTGTGCAGCCGTATAGTATAGTATTAGTACAGTATAGCTCTAGAAGACCGTTTTGCATCACAACAGTATCAATACTTTCATCTTTGTGCTTCTCTGCGTGTTGTATTGTAGTGGATTGGATTGGATTAGATTGGATGTCTTGCGTTCAGGTGGTGTATCAGACCTGTCATAGGCAAGTGCCTGGGCGATGTACACACCTCTTGAAACTTCAGCTGAGCAAAGACTGCAAATTGCTATTTTGATCTAATTATCAGAAACTCCTTTTTTTCTCCCCGTCTGAAATTTCGGTGCGTCCCTAGTTTCCATGGTAACAGCTCGTTCACAGTGACTCGTACGGCGGACGATGAACGGGTTAAAATAAATAAACAAACAAACAAACAAACTGTTGATACGGCGACGGAGACGTTCATGTAACGTGTATGGAAGGAGTCTCCAGTGCCTTTCAGGAACTAACTTGTTTCATGGAACATTAAACGCAACTATAAACGGATAAAAAGTAGGACGTTTTGTTCTTTCATCTTTTGCAAAGACTTCCCTGACACAATTTCAACAGGGGTTGTTGAGGTTAGCAGAACCGCACGTTTCCGCTTTGTGATGTCCGAGGGCCAGCGAGTGGCGGCGTTCGTGTCGTCTGCGGAGCCGAAAGCCGTGGAACTGGTCTTTAAATGTGCAGCTCATAGCCTTTAATGCTAAAAACCTTGGCTTTTTGGTCATATCTTTTTGGTTGTAGACGTATTAAAGCAGCGTGAACACATAACGGACTCTCCGGGCTGAAGAGAATAACGTTCTGTGCTGTTCTTGCCACACGCTTCTCACGCCGTCAGGCTTAGTGTAGACGTTTAAGAACATGCTTTACCACAAGCTGAAAAAACCACATGTACTTCCTTATTTCTGATCTTGTTTTAGACATGTAGCACATGTCTCGGAGCGGCTATATATGCACCCTTGTGTTAGTACACTTTGTATTGAGGGGTGTTTTAAAATTCTTTTTTTAAAAAGCGTGACCTATACAGTAGAGTAAGTGCAGTCGCTCTAATCGGCTACACATGTACGATTTCTCAACAGCATTTCCGAGCCGCATGCTGCGGAAATCCTCTGCCTAAAGGGTGAGGCTTAGACGTTGCAGGAAGCTTACAGCTACCAGTTTATCTTCGGGTTTAATTACATACACATTGAACATAATTATTAGCACGTGTCCGACAAAGAGTCCTAAATAGCTGAATATGTCCTGTTCCTAGTCACTCAGGTGTACTAAATTTTTTATTTTTTTATTTTTTTAAAGTAAAACATCAATGGGAAATATACTTATATATACAATTATATATTTTTCCTCATATGAATTCATAGGGGTGCCAATAATTGTTGCACACCTATCTTTAACAAAGCTTCTTTTTTTTTTTTTTTTGGATAAACCTGTTAAAAAAGTTTAAAACAATAAAGACATTTTTTTCACAGCCTTCTTGACTCATATTTACCAATATTAATACATTTTTTAAAATCAGGCGATTTTATTTATAATTGCATTGTGCGAGGAAAAAAAAAACGTTTAGAGATCGAGAATTAGCTTCATACAGTTGAAATAATAATAATAACGGAAAAATAGGATAAAAGAAGAAGAAGAAGAAAAGGTCAAACAGCGACGTCTTCCCCAAACAACGAATCTAGTCCTTCTCGTCAGAAATTAGCGTGCCAGAAATACACTTCAAATTTACTTCAACCGTGAAGAACAGACAGACGGACGGACGGACAGACAGACGGACGGACGACAACCCGACAGACAACATAGTGTCTCCGCTACATCAGGTCCTTTCACAACGTTTGACGCTCTTGAATGGAAACGACAGATCCCGTGTGGAGACGTTCACACCGGGCGCGATCGGTGCGAAAGGACCTTTATGAGCGAAAGATTTCCGTCGTCTCTTGTAAAATGGCGCTCCTCTGAGGAGAACAACTCGTCTGGAACAAATCGCAGAAAGCAGCAGAACATATTCGACCAGATCCGCATCGTGAAAATAAACAGAGGTCATTCCTTTTTTTATATAATGTTACATGTTAATCTGCAGATAATCCCAGACAAATTCAAAGGAAAAACAGCAGTGACAATTATTTACCAAACCGATAGTTTAGAGAACCGACAGCTTCCAAAACTTGTCGAAATTTGTCCATAGAAGTACCCTCAAAGTACCGTACTCCTCTAATACCACAGCAATTCACCAATCATTAAAGCTTTCTATTCATTAAACTCATTTTTATCCCTTTATAGTTACGTGTAACATTAAGAAAGGTCCACCAAACAAGTCCTCACTTGCTTTATACCGGCTCTAAACAGCCGTTCCCTCAACAACGTCTCTTTGAAAAGGCTGAAAAACTTGTAGATAAACTCAGGGCTCTACAGTGCGACCATTTCACTCGCGTTTGTGACTGAAAAGTATTTTGTGCGACTGTGAATAAATATTTATTCGCACCGATGCGAGCGACCTGTTTGGAGTTGTATAATACAATCGGAATAAAAACTACAGGAAGTCCAAAATACATCTACACCGAGCAACAGTTACTTTCGCACTGCTTTTCAGCTCCTCAGTCAACCGAACAAGTGTGGAAATACCGCAGAGAAGCCATAATGATGACGAGTAACTCTGTACATCATCTGCTTCAACTTCCCGATCTCAAAACCGCCATCTTTTATTGATCCCGCAAAATGACCTGAACTTTCACCTGCTCGTGTAGACACAGCGGCGTCGGGCGGAGTAAATTAATAATAATGCTAACGCTACAAGGTGGGATTGATTCAGACTTCTTTATGATTGGTGAGGAATTATTTAATAATCAAGATTAGCAACTGTTCAGAAGGAGTACGCCGCTGCTCTCCTTCACGCTCTTCACTAACTCAAATACACAGCGTATTCACTTCATTTAAACTTAAGGTTGCCAGATATCACCAGAAAAGTCAACTCCAGTTTCCATTTTTTTTTTATTTAATCCTGCAAACCACACGACATTATCAGCAGGCATGGCAACACTGTACTGGGGAACTGATCTAAAAGGAACAACTGATAAACAAACAAACAGAAAACTACTAAAATGTAAAGACAGAAAATGTGCTTAGTTATAAATAAATCGTTTAATATAAAAATAGATATTATAATAACTTCATAAAATATAAATGAAATGAGAAATGAAATAATGTTAAATTTACTATGGGTTGCGTTTAATATCAATCTGACATTAAGCTTAGTTCGCTAGCCCCTTAGAAAGCTATTAGCCTTTTTCCTAATATGGATCATTTTTGTGTTAATCTACGTTTTAATTAGGACTCTTTATTGTTTAAGATATTTAAAAATAAACATCTTATGCTTGTTTATTTATCAATTAACCAACAGTATTTCTCATTGCTATTATTTTAACTCAATTAACAGTGACCATGAGCAGAGAGCTTACATTTAACTGTTTATGACCTCCTGATTAAAGTTTAAA
Source organism: Ictalurus furcatus (assembly GCF_023375685.1). Lineage (NCBI taxonomy): Eukaryota > Metazoa > Chordata > Actinopteri > Siluriformes > Ictaluridae > Ictalurus > Ictalurus furcatus. The sequence continues at coordinate 22,385,513 of NC_071274.1, forward strand.
CAAAAAAAAGATTGGTAACTGGATCGGTATCGGCTGTAAATATCCTGATCGGCGCATCAGTAACGAACACCATTAAACTAAAGTGCTTTGCGTCTGACGGGTAAATGAACTCCCCCAATCACATCCTATATGAGATTATTCAGATATCTACACCATATACACAGAGCGGTTCGAGAACTGACTCCAGCCCAGAACCATGACAGTGGAAATGTCTAATAGTGCAGCTTTAAATATATTTAAGAGGAGCAGACTTCAGACACTGAACGTTGATGTTTATTGTATTTGTTTACAAGGTGGAACAGGTTAACGGTTGGTTTTTTTTGTATACAGTCTGTAAAATGGACTGAAAATATTAGATTTAGTTTATCAGAAGGTAAATTAATGTGTCATGGCTCACACGATGTTCCTAAATTCTGTCATAATTGACCAGCTCAAGTTTTCTCATGCCTACTTGTGTTATATTTTGGCACATTAATGTTACCATCTCTAAAAAAAATAATAATAATAATAAATAAAATAAAAAAACAACTTCAACTGTGATTTCAAACTTCAAACTTCACCTGAATGGTTTTCATTTGCTTGCATACTGTTATGTTTGATGCAGATTTTCATTTGGTTGATGGCATTTTTACTTATCCTATAATTTGTGTACAATTTGATTTATATTTTGCTTCTACGAGATGATGCACTTTAAGGATCAGTCTAATCTGATGCAAAGATTTGTACATTATCAGGAATGTAGCACAACGTGGAGGCGAAAGCAGCGGTCTGTTTATTTAAATAAAAATATGTTGTCACGAATATCAATGAATAATCGTGATAAATAATCAATATCGATCAAAAATAATCGGGATTATCATTTTGGCCGTAATCCTGCAGCCCTAAATACGTCTAACATTTTTAAAATCAGTTTATCATCATGAGTCTTCTATTATAAACATCCCTTTCAAGGGGTGTAGAAGATGATTAGCGTCTTGCGAAACAGATTTAAAGCTGCGGTGTGTGGGATTTTTTATTTTTTTTGCCATTTGCTCTAAAACACCACATTCCTGAGCCATCGGAGCAAACAGGTTCGTTCTGGCAAGGATGTTCTTACCTGTCTGAACAGACGCAGTTCTAGACATGTCATCGTGCCCTACCTCAGGAAAAAAAAGAAATAAATAAACCCAGCTTCACACAGAGCCGGCTAACGCTAGCTCGTTAATTAAAATCAGGCTGGAGTATACAAATCAAACAGGATTACGAGGCACACGGACCAGATAACAAAACATTCAGATGATACAAAGACGCCGTCTCACGGCCGACGGTCAACGCTACCGAGCTAACTTTAAATGAGATCGACGTGAATAAAGTTTTCCACTCACCTCTCAAAACCCTGTCTTCAAACGCTACAATTACCGCACAGGATAATGACGACATCTGAGTTTTGAGTAAATATATGGGCTGCATCTCAAACCACACCCTGCTGTACTTTTTAAAAAGCATGTCATTATCACTGGGAGTGGACCGGTAACTAGCTAATAGCGCACAGGACAACCAGATCACATCCCCAGACAGAAACAGACTCAAACGCTAGCAAAACGGTTCAAACTACGACCGGCTAAGAGGAATTTTGTGTCTATATAATATAACTTTTTTTTTTTTTTTAAATTAGCGGTTGATTGTTAATTTGTGTCATACAGTAGATCCTAAAAAACTTTACCATGAGACTAGATAAAATATTAGGAACAGGCTGTGAAAATATTTATACTTAATACATATCCGGTGCTACGAGAACTAATTTCATGTGCAAGCATGAGAAAGTATTTTCTGTAACCTTGGTATTTGGCGATATATTATTATCTATTATATAAGTAATATATATTTATTTTTTTAATTTTTTACTTTTTTAAAATATTTACTATATATACATATATATATATATAAACTGCTAAGTTTTCCACAAACACAGTGAAGGTCAAGGGCATAAGGAATCATATCAATGCTACTGAAGTTAAATTGAGGATTTCTTAACAACCCTAATTTATATTCCAGGTGAATAAGATTAATCCACTTCGTAAAACGTAAATAATCATGAATTCAACCAAAAAGTGAGCAATTACAATAACCAGACCAATTTATAGCAAAATAATCTTTATATTTGCGACTAAGCAGAGACTTTTTAAAACAGATACTTATATTTCTGTCGTAGTTTTACGTTAAAACGTATATTCACTAGTTACGATATCCGTAAATAAGTGGTGCGATTGGCAAACACTAACGTTAGCTTACTGTTATAATGTTAGTTCATTATACACTGTATAGCCAAAAATTTGTGGACACCTGACCGTCACACCCGTATGTCCTTTTCGAACAGCCCGTTCCAGACGTAGCCCGTCGTTGCCGTCATAATAAAGTCCACTCGTCTGGGAAGGCTTTCCAATAGATTTCGGAGCGTGGTTTCGGGGGATTTGGATGTTCCGGGAGGTCAGGCGCTGATGTCCGGATGTCGAGGATGCTCCAGTTCCGGCTCGTTCGGTGGGGTTGAGGTCAGGGCTCTGTGCAGGACACTCGAGACCTTCTACCTTCTTCCAACCTTCACACGAAGACTTCACGGTCTTCACGGAGCTCGCACTTTTCGTGCCATGCTGAAACATGTCCCGGCTTCGTAGTTCCAGTGAAGGGAAACGGTAGAAATGACTACAAGCGTGAAAAGACCTTCTGCGTGGAGAAGAACCACGTACAGGTGTGACGATCAGGTGTCCGCATACTTTCAGCCGTTCGGTGTATACAGTCTGATCGTTATTGTGAAATTGTCGTGAAAAGTGACGGATGAATCTTGATAGAATTTTTTTTTTTTTAAACTATTCTAGAACCTAAGCAGTAGCGCTGGATCGAACTTCGATGAAAAACGATACGTCATTATCAACGAATAGAACATTAAGTACGTATTTAACGAAATGACAGACGTTTGATTGTTTGTTTATTTATTTATTTGGGCACAATACAGAACCACTCGTTAAGGAGAATCCGGCTCGGCTCTGGGAACCTTTTCAGTACCGAGGTACCAGGTACCAGGTACTTATCCACAGTGGAAAACCTCCAAAAGGGAGCAGAACCGAGTTGTGTGCGGCGGAAAAGTGCCGTTAGTTCACAACCAACAACAGGTCGGATAGAGAGAGATGGAGGACAGGAAGAAAGAACAATATTGAACATTTCAGCCTTTAAAACTAGATAAAGATAGACATGAGGAAACTAGAAAGTGTAAATGTGTTCGGTTCACACTGACATTCTTGAGGTAATGACACGATAAGCTAACTAAATTAGCATGCCTATGGCAGAGAGTGAACATACCTCGACACACAGATCTGCTTTAAGGTTTAAGAGATTTTTTTCTTTTCTTTTCCCTTTTTTGTTGTTGTTGTTGTTGTTGCTGCGGTGTTGTTTACCTGCTTTCTACTTCCTCAGTCCTCGGAAAGCTCAGAAAAATAGCCTGACCGATGGCATGTTTATCCCTCCTCCTACAACCTCCATGTTTTTCTCCAAACGCTGCAGCTACAGCTCAGTCTAGGGATGTGTGTGTGTGTGTGTGTGTCTGTGTGTGTGTGTTTCAGAAAACCCCCTCCCATTTTTCTAAAACGCACTAATGGAGATGGAGTAGGGTTGCCAGATCTTTCTCAAAACCATGTAACCCTACCAGAGACTGTAGTTTTTACACACACACACACACACACAGACACACACACACCTTTTGAGACTTTACAACCTTCCTCCGTTCATTCAAACCATTTCCAACTTTCATTTATACACAATCACATGATTGTACAGGAAAACGATCAACACCCGGGTGTTTCTGACGGCGTTTCTATACGTGGTTACGACGTTACACCGCCTCCAGAACAAGACCGCTTACTTTTTATCCGTTTATACTTACGCTGTCATGTCGTGGTGATGTTGTGTGATGTTCTCTCTCTCTCTCTAAAACACAGCTTGTTATGTGTGGGAAAAGTTACAGTTTTACCTGTAACGGTAAGCGACGACAGCGGAGACTCCTTCCGTACACGTTAAAATAAACGTCTCCTTGTGGAAAAATTCGCCAAAAAATTTTAAAAATCAACGAGGCGACGTGACGAACCTTATCAAATCGTACTGCAGCCTTGTTCGCGCTGGCAGAGAGCGTATTCCCAACCTGAAGGTCTGAGTGAAATGGAAAGTCTTTTATGAGTCTATCTTATTTATTTATTGCTAAGTATGCGTGTCTGGACTTTCCTACAAGCAGCTAAAGTTATCTGTGTTACTACAGGGTAATAGTCAGCGGAGGTAAAACGCTCAATCTGGAACCCTTGCCTCCTTTTTTGACACAGTCATTCAGTGTTTCTCTCACATGGTCCCTTTAAATAACACAGACTTCAGCCAGACTTCAGTGAAATCAAGGTTCCTTTTCATTCACATGACTACTTTTGCATTTTTTTTTCCCCACCCGCCAGTTTCACTAGCTAATAGTATTATAATGCACAGCTAGTGCATTTTTTTTAATGAGTATCTCAGAGAGGCTTTCAGCTTTCGCTACCTTCAGGAAGCTAGATCTCCAGGAACAGGGTTGGTCACCTCTGTTGTAAATAATAAATCCAAAATTAGGCATAAGCAGTCTTACTCTCGTTGCTTCCTGACGTCTCGGACACCCCGTACGATAATTACGTTATAATATAAACGTGACATCAAGAGATATTTACTGTATATCAAGCCTACTGATGACGTACAAAATAACGCAGCTGGTTTTACTTCTTTATTTTTTATTTGAGAAATAGTGTGTTGACTTTTCACTCAGCCACTAAGCGATAGCGAGGGTCAACTAGCAGAATATTGATCAACACCCCCTTTCCCTGTGATGAAATCGTTTGCTCAGAAGGCTCCAGTCCGTATGTGCCTGTATCTGTAGAGACCGATCGACAAATATTAAATCAGAGAAGTAACCCGAACCCTGAACCTCCGTCCTACATCCGAGCCAGGAGATCAGGGGAAGAGCTGTGTTTGCACGTCCTGTGTGAATAAACTGAATAAACCCATCCACAATAGTGTGGTCCCTTGGGACTACGCTTGGAGCCACTTGTTTGAGAACGTATATATATATATATAAAGAAAGTACACCCTCCTTCAGTGCTATGTTTTTGTTTATCAGGGCCTAAATAACAATTGTGTGGATCTCACCAACTTCTATAAACAAGTAAATGGATTTGATCTTCATCACCACATTTCTATTTATTTATTTATTTATTTTGGTGAGCCCAAATGAGAAATTAGAGAAATGAGTTTATACAGCCTAGAGTTAGGAACAATGAATCCTAACCTGCTCAGAGATTGACATATCAGTTTGGGTTTGGGGGGGGGGTTCCCCCCTCCTAAAACAGTTCCCTGTTCTAAAAGAAATATCGACTCTTCTACTCTTTACGACAGAAGTTAAAGTCTAACTAATGGTTAACTTATAACTGGCCAAAATGAAGGTCGTCGCAGCAATGTACGCTTCTATATTAAGGTACATTGACAAATAGCAAGCTCTGTCTGGAAGGTTCTCCTCTGTGATCCCAATTTAGAAAAAGTACAGGCTCTGATCATGAGACTCATGCTTTTGTATAACAACGCGGCCTGTTTTGGTGAGCCCAAATGAGAAATTAGAGAAATGATTTGAAGGAAAAAGCTATCCTGATAAAGTAATATATATATATATATATATATATATATATATATATATATATTAAAAAAGACCTAACAGTGCATGTATGTGAAAACAGGGAACCTGGAGCCTATCCCAGGGGACTCGGGGCACAAGGCGGGGGACATCCTGAACGGGGTGCCAACCCATTACGGGGTCCGATCGCACACACACACTCATTCACACACTATGGACAATTTAGACATGCCGATCAGCCTACAGCTCATGTCTTTGGACTGCAGAACTCCCCGAATCACGAGGAGAACATGCAAACTGCACGCACACAGAGCGGAGGTGCGACTCAAACCCCCAACTCCGGAGGTGCGAGGTGAACGTACTAAGCGCTAAGCTACGATCCGCCCTTATTCTAGTACAGAACATTTCAGATATAATAAAAATCAGTCTACCATGACGACCATTAACAGGACCTAAGGTTGTGAGTTCACCAAGCTGCCACTGTTGGGCCCTTGAGCAAGGCTCTTCACCCTCAACTGCTCAGTTCTACGTTGCTTTGGATAAAAGCATTCAATCTTTATTCTTATTAAATTGAACACACGTGCATTCAGACTGAGGCACTCGGAGGCATTAGCATTTGCAGGTTGCACTTGTTGCCTGTGCCAGGAAGTGTACACTGTTTCTACCGCAAAGGATTGCTGTAGTGAGCGGCAACAAAGCTGTTAAAGGAAAAGCTTCTCATCACGTCAGTTCGGAAAGACCCCACAAACGGCCACGGTGGCCGTGTGTCACTTCGAGGCGCCCCTGAGTCGGGGCCATGATCTACAAGAGTCTAAAAGGAAGTGTGTCTAAATGTGAAGCAGGTTCCCATACAACTACACAAGTGCAACTCGTAGAGCAGTGCTTCAACACACAGAGAGACGTACTGAATAATAACATGAGGAAGGATAAAGGCATGGATTCTGTTTAAACTCGCAACAGGATGAGATGATTCATCCGTCCTGCTCATATGATCTATGAACTTTGAGTTCAACTTTCAAACCAGTTTTCAGCTCTGTGAGGTGTGAAACGCAGGAAAAGTGTGATTTCATGCTAGTTTGAAAATGCTGAGCAGTATAGTGTCGATGCAGCGGTTCGACACGTGGTCTGACACGTGGAGTACGTGATAAAAATGTACACACAGTTCAAATTTCAACGTCAGCAAGTCATTTATACCAGAAGTTAAAGTCAAAACTGGTGTTAACATAAACAACCCCAATTCCAAAACAGTTGGGACACTGTGTAAGATGTAAAAAAAAAAAAAAAAAAAAAAAAAAACTCAATGATTTTCACGATAGAACACAGAAAACACATCAAATGTTTAAACTGAGGAAATAAACTCTCCATGATCCTCTTTTTATACCTGATCATCTCACTGACCTGTTCACAATTACCCTCCAGCTGTTTCTTTTTACTAACACTTACTTTTCCAGCCGTTTGTTTCCCCCCGTCCCTACTTTTTTCAGACGTGTTGCTGCCGTCGAATTCAAAATTACCTTATTTTTTTCTCCTTAAAACGGTTCATTCCCTCAGTTTAAACATTTGATATGTTTTCTACGTTCTATTCCGAATAACATCTACGTTTATGAGATTTCGCAAATCGTCGCATTCCGTTTTCGTTTACATTTTACACAGCGTCCCAACTTTTTTTGGGGATTGGGGTTGTAACTGGCCAAAAATGCAGCAATATACACTTCTATTTTAGTGCACTTTTAGAGGTCATTTTAAGTCAGAACACAGTTACTGATTTTACGGCTCAAGGCTAGTGGCAAAGATTTGTGGGTTTAAACCCCAGCATCACAGCAGAGCCGTTAGTGGGACGTTGATAAAGCTTAAAACTTTCAACCTCAGTTTCCACTGTGGAGAAAAAAAACGTTTCCAGCTGAAAAGTGAATACGTATTTAAGCTTTATTGTTGTATTTTATGTTTCTACTTGGACACTGTTTGCTCACTCATGAAAAGAAAAAGGCTAGTAGATGATTGTCCAGTCCTGTATAATGGCTTCTCAGTGGATATGTATTAATACATCATTATTATTATTATTATTATTACTACACACAGGGCAGAGGCAGGAATCAAACCCCCCAACCCTGGAGGTGCGAGGCAAACGTGCTAACCGCTAAGCTACTTATAGCACCCTTATCCTAGCGCAGAACATTTCAGATATAATAAAAATCAATCCTAACAAAAATACTGTCTACCATCTTCTCAGAAGAATAGCTAGCTAGTCGTCGCTCTTCTGAGCCAGTTTTCGGCTCTGTGAGGCGTGAAACGCACGCTACAAAAAATCTAGTGTGATTTCATGATGGTGTGAAAATGCTGAGCAGTATAGTACACGCTGCGGTTCGACACGTGAAGTCAGACACGTGGCATAGATTTTATAAATGCACACACAATTCAAATTTCAATGGCAGCAAGTCATAAAACTCTTGAACTAGATATATATATATATATATTTTTAAATTCTCATATCTCCACAGGACAAAAACAGCGACCTGGTCATGAATTATGAAATATTTAAGTGCCGGTGATCAAATAAGGTTGTATTTACGTTTATAAATGGGGCCATTAATAAATTTAAAAAATCAGTGATTTATATATTTGTAGTAATACATGCATTGTAATGTAAAAAGTAAGAAAAAAATAATAAAGACAATGATTCACCGTTATAGCACCGACTTCGAATATTTCCACTATATAGAATTCTGGTACTGTACATTTTTTTAAAATGTATTTTTATATGACTTTAAAACGCATTTCTAGGCATCAAGCAGTGATGAAATAAATCCAAACTAACAGTATGTCGCCATTAAAGGTAATGTTGTAATGAGTTTCAGTTTATACCGCCGAGGGTTGGGCGCAGCTCATCCTAAACTGCTCAGAGATCGACATATTATCAGTTGTTGGGTTTTTTTCCACTGTTCTAAAAGAAATATCGATTTTTCTACTGTATATGCCGGACGTTAAAAGTCTAAACTGGTTAACATATACGTCCCCAATTCCAAAAGAGTTGGGACGCTGTGTAAAATGTCAATAAAAACGGCACGCAATGATCTGCAAATCTCATAATCCCGTACAGCGGGGGAAATACGCGTCGGACGCGTCAACGTTTGTTTCAGTAAATATATATATATTTCTAATGAGGCTGTTCACATGAAATTCTCACCAGACATCAGTGTTAACTCAAGAAATCTGGAAAAATAAAGAATTCACAACGTTAAAGTCCAAAAATAAAAGTTATGTGTAATAAAGTGGAAGGAATTCGGTCAAATCTCTGAAAACCACCTCCAGGCGAACTGAATTTTCAAACGAGTCTTTTTGTTTGTTTGTATTCTTTTTGCATTTTCCATACTGTCCCAACTTTTTCAACGATATCAAGACATTTTTCAAAAATGAGAGCTAGTTGAATTGACACCCCCCCCCCCCAAGCTACTTTCTCTTCCGAGATCCTTCTCTTCTCTTCCTCTTTTTTTTTTTTAATAGGTTGTCTAATAATTATCTAACACTCTGTGCTGGTGTCACGCTCCATTGGGCACTGTAATGACCTCCACAGCCGTACTATACAGAAGCGACACCTCGGTCACGTCAATGATTGACACTTGATGGCTAAACTAATATTTAATTACGCAGAACTGTTCAGAGGATCGCTCTTAGCTTTGAGTGCTTTATCAGAGTTGCTTTTTTTTTTTTTAAAAAAACTCAAATTTTTCTCATTTTACCTGGAAATAGGGTTATTCCTGAGCTTACATGCGGGTCTGGAAAACCCATCGGACGCTGTACTTTCTTCTTGGTTTTATTTGGAATTACTATACCTACTATTAGCATCGTATGCCTAAGTGAAGGTGAAAAACGTTTTGAAAAAAAGTACAATTTAGGGGATTTTGGCACGAGTAGAAAGCAGAACTTGCATCTCACAGGCTTTAAAATAACCAAAAGGACGTTCTGTGTCCTGTCTCCTGTCCTGTCTGCTGTCCCGTCTGCTATACTGTTCTATATTCCTGACTCGTCTCCTGTCCTGTCTGCTGTCCCGTCTGCTATGCTGTTCTATATTCCAGTCCCGTCTCCTGTCCTGTCTGCTGTACTGTTCTATATTCCAGTCCCGTCTCCTGTCCCGTCTCCTGTCCCGTCTCCTGTCCCGTCTCCTGTCCCGTCTGCTGTCCCGTTCTACATTCCAGTTTGTGCAAAAAAATTGGTTCGGTTTTGGTGTTTAAAGTTCTCTGTAATAACTGAAAGAAGCTTACAGGTCTCAATCGCACACGTCTAAATCATCACGCGCTCACAGCAGATCACGTCCGATCAGATATAATACTCAGGCTGAAGTGGAACGCTGTGTACTTTACGTTTCTTTAATAGCAGAAGTCTTTCCTGTTCTATCCAGCCATCTTAACTCGGTTTTTGAGCTCTTCAACTGATTTTTGCAGACTCAGACATGGAACGAGTTGGCTCTCTTGGTTCAACAGGGTTGTGGTGGGAGTGTGTGTGTGTGTGTGTGAGAGAGAGAGAGAGAGAGAGAGCGAGAGAGAGCTGTGGCTGAAGAATGGTGGAGAAAGTTGCTGTTTTTCCACCGTGCCAGGAAATAGCTCCTTCAACTCCTGGGCAGATTATAAGAGAGCATTCTGCAGACGTGAGCTTGCCAGCGAGACGGCACATAGCTCTCGAACTCACGTCATAGACTCGTTTCGCGTTCCTGAAGCTGAGCAAACAGGGACGTTTGGGGTTTCAGAAATCAGAGGTATAGTTTCTATAATGTGTTTTGGAACCTTTTAATAAAAAGGGGTAAAGGAGTGAAAAGAGAATGGCGAACCAGAGGCCTTACTGATAGATAGTGAACCGGGGGAGGGGGGAGGGGGGGATGGCATGGAAAGCTATTACCCAGCAGCTTGGAGTGCGCTTTAGGGTTAATAAACGCATAAGCAGAGTTTGGACACAAAAGCGAATACAGAGTCTCGCAGTCTCTAATGGTTTAATCCGATGGGTTTTTTTTTTTTCAGCTCCGAGACGGCTATTAGTTCCACAAGAGCACAATGGAAAACTTTGTGCCACACAAACGGCCGTCGTTTATGCCCAGAGAGAGCCGTCTGGTTTTACATCCAGCTTCTAACAGCCACATCTGTGGCAGCGAGTCTGCTAGAGCGCTGACGTCAGAGAGTCATACGCTTCAGATGAGTGAATTCCCAAAAGCCCTGTAAAAACCTGCAAGGCTGGGAGTGATGGATTAATTAACACAGCGCTCCACGGAGCAGCAAAGAGTAGTCCTGTACGTGCCGAGTCAGGAAAAGAGCGAATTCGTATCCCTTAGATGCAACCCCAGTTCCGAAAAAGTTGGTAAATAAAAACAGAACGCAATGATTTGCAAATCTCATAAACCCAGCTGTTATTCACAATAGAAGATAGAAAACACATCAAATGTTTAAACTGAGGAAATGTAACGTTTTAAGGAAAAAATTAAGGTCATTTTGAAATCGATGGCCGCAACACGTCTCAAAAAAGTTGGGTCGGGGCAACAAAAGGCTGAAAAATTAAGTGTTAGTAAAAAGAAACATCTGGAGGAACATTTCGCAACTAATTAGGTTAATTGGGAACAGGTCAGTATCATGATTGGGTATAAAAAGAGAATCAGAGAGGCGGAGTCTTTCAGAATTAAAGATGGGATGGAATCTGGATGGAAGCAGATGTTGCTCTAAAACCTGTATATACCTTTCAGCATTGATGGTACTTTTCCAGATGTGCAAGCGGTCCATTCTATAGGCACTAATGCACCCCCGTACCATCAGAGCTGCAGGCTTTTGAACGGATGGTCCCTCTCCTCTTTAGTCCTTTTTCATTTAGAGGACGCGGTGTCCATGGTTTCCAAAAAGAATTTAACATTTTTATTCGTCTGACCACAGAACAGTTTTCCACTTCGCCTCGGTCCATTTTAAATGAGCTTTGTCCCAGAGAAGACGGCGGCGTTTCTGGATCATGTTCACATACGGCTTTCTTCTCTGCATGATAGCGCTTTAAGCAGCGTTTGTGGATGGCACGGAGAACTGTGTTCACAGACAGTGTTCTGGAGGTGTTTCTGAGCCCATGCAGTGATTTCCATTACAGAATCATGTCTGTTTGTAATGCAGTGCCGCCTGAGGGCCCGAAGATCCCGAGACTTCTCCAGATTCTCGGAATCTTTTGATGATTATTATGTGCTGTAGATGATAAGATATTCAGAGTCTTTGCAATTTTACGTCAAGGAACGTTATTCTGAAAAATTGTTCCACAGATTGTAGACGCAGTTTTTCACAGATTGGTGAACCTCTCGCCCATCTTTACTTCTGAAAGACCCCGCCTCTCTAAGATCCTCTTTTTATCCTGAATCAGAATTAACCCCTATCTGACCTGTTCCCAATTAACCTCCAGCTGTTTCTTTTTACCAACACTTACTTTTCCAGCGTTTTGTTGCCCCGTCATGCCATGTTTTTTGAAACATGCTGCGGCCATCGAATTCAAAATGACCTTCTTTTTTCCCCGTAAAACGGTACATTTCCTCAGTTTAAACATTTGATATGTTTTCTACGTTCTGTTCTGAATAACATCTGCGTTTATGAGATTTGCAAATCGTTGCATATCTTCTCATATAGAGGAGAACTTTTACCTCAGCTCTCGCAGTTTAACTACGTGCCTAAAGTCAGAGCGAACGATTCGGAGAAATTTCACAATCTCTCTCTCTCTCTCTCTCTCTCTCTTCAGCAGGCTGAAATCATTTCTCAGCACGTTTTTTCCAATTCTCCGTTTGTTTCCCCTGGTCGTGTTGCACCACTTTCTCGCCTCGTCCAGTATAAACAGCACCAAACGTGCTCTTTGGTCAAAAGTAGAGAATCATTAACCACCTCTTCTTCTGAGCGCAGTGTTGTAATTTCATTTTACAGTGTGAAGCCACACCGTTTATTTTCAGATACGCCAGTGACGTCACTGGCAGAACAGGAACCTGTTAATTATATTTAATCCCTTATTATGTTTATGGCACTGTTAGCTAAGCTGTGTAGCGATTTATTTTTGTGTACACTTGCTTATTTAGCAGAGGCTTTAATCCCAAACAGGGTCACAGGGACCCTGGACGGGGTACAAACCCATCGCGGGGTACAATCGCAGACCCGTTCACGTACTACGGACACTTTGGACATGCCAATCAGCCTACAGCGCATGTGTTTGAACTGGGGGAGGAAACCGGAGTACCCGGAGGAAACCCTGAAGCACGTGGAGAACATGTAAACTCCGCCCACACAGGGTGGAGACAGGATTCGAACCCCAAAACCCAGAGGTGCGAGGCGAACGTGCTAACCACTGGCAGCCGGTCACATTTGTCTGCGCAACCTTTCGTAGGGAATTCATCGTTCCATGTACAGCCGTGCCCAAAAGTTTGCATACCCCTTGCAAAATCTGTTCAATCTTAATACTGTTCACAAAATAAGAGGGGTCATAAGCACCGCTTGCTGAAACAGAAGCTCAGCGGACGCTAACATGGGTTTAACAGGTGTTCTTCTGGGACTGCAACAAATATTCCAGTGGGAGTAACGGTCTCGGTTATCACTGTTTTATAAAAAAAAAAAATTGTAAAAATGTAAAAAATGTAAAAAAAATAGCAACTAGAAATTCCTCCATTTCGAACATGACCAGAGCATGTACGAGAAAGAGAGAGAGACAGAGAGTAAGAGAGAGAGAGAGAGAGTGAGCGACAGAGTGAGAGAGAGAGAACAAGAGAGAGAAAGAGTGAGAGAGAGAGAGACCTGGCTCCAGCTTACCACCTTATAGGCAGTAGGCATTCCTACTACTGGTTGCCATAGTAACATTCCTCAGTGCCTGGTGTAATTAGCATTCCTTTGAAAACAAACCAGTTTTATTGCCACTAAAATAAAAACATTCTGTAGGGAGAGCGTTTGTAAATAAAATTCATCAGCGTATATACGCATCATTTCCTACAAGACGAAGGAGTAGCGGCGTGCGCTCTTCGCCATCGCGGCCATCTGCTATCTGCCGCGAAAGCGGCAGACTGTCTGGGTCTCGCAGGAGGCGTGGCGGATCGCGGATCACGTGCGCTCTACTGTCTTCACTCCCGTCGCTAGCTGCTGCACCAAGTCTCTCCAAATTTGCATAAAGTTCAATATTCCTCAACTTTGTCGAGTCACTGGACACGCCCACGTCCTGTCGCTCATGTCGCCGCGAGTCGCTGTGCGTATGAACGCACCTTTACGCCTATCGCACGCCGGATCTACGCCTGGTTTCGTTAGCAGCCAACGTTACTAGAGATGAACATTTATTGTTTTATAGTTCATCACCTCCAGGAAAACAATCATCTTTTTTTTGATGACTCATCCTGCACTAGTCTTGAGTTCATCCAATTAAATGCTCTCTACAACGTATACGTCCCTCCCCCAGGGGCGTGTCTTGCGCTCCAGTAGCAGCTCGTTAGCAGTAAACGCGGTTCGGAGGAATTCGGATTCGTGAGGCGGCGGAGTTTGAGTTTCAGAGGAGCGTTTCTTCACCAGCATCGGGTCGCTCGACGCCGGAACGTCGCTACGTCAGGCCGACGGAGAACGTGATTCTGTTTTCACGTGCCGTCTTCATCATTTTAGAGCAAGATCGTCTTATCTACCGCTCGTACGTGTCGGGTGACGATCTGGCGTTTCTACGTCACCATCGGCACCACCGACTCTCGAGCTCGGCTCAAACATGTACGCCGTAACTCCAAAAACAGACGATACTACGTCATCGTCGTCTACCATTAAAATCGTCATGGTTACAGCGAACAGGAGTGGGTGTATCTTGAACGCTGTTGTGTAAATCGGCCAGGAAATTCAACGTCATCACTCAGACTTCCTGTCTCAAAAGGAAAAGCATCAACACACTGAAAACAACTCATGTACTTAATAAATAAATAAATAAATAAATGTACGCAAAGAAACAAACAATCTCTACAAGCTAGCCGGCTAGTTAAGGGCGAGCGGACGCAGTTGAAGACAGACGAGATTTCAGCGTCAGAGTTTCTACAACGCGATCCAACTCCTGACCACACCTTTAACCGTGGAACAAACACTTCTTTTCTCCTTCACCCTCAGAGACAAAGCTGAAAAACGACAAGATATGGGAAAGAGAAAGTACAGTTAGGTCATTGTATCTCGAGGAAGGACTTAAACCCCCTGCAGGATCATCTGACCAGCACATGGGACCCTCTGAGCCGCTTACGTTCCTCAAGCTGCAGCAGCATGGAGACCAGAACCAGGGGATGAAACGCTTTAATAGGAAGCGCAGAGCTGAAGGAACTCCGTCTCAGTACCGGTGTCTTTACTGAACTCGAACATTCCGAATAACTTCCACGTAATCGTACGTAGCGTAACGGCGGCGTGCCCCGCCCACGTCACGGTTTCGCTGTAGAAGGAAAGAACGTTAAAAACAGGACGATCGTAAAGAAATCTCGGAGATGACTGACCGAGAACAGGAACGTCCGCTCTGGACCCAATTCCAAAATGAAGCTTTATTACTTTTATTATTACGTGGTCTTTTAGGTTTAAAAAGAAAATAAACAGAAATTAACGTCCATTTAAGATTTATTTTACTGTATAAAAACTCTTTTAAAATATTATTGCCTTCATTTAGACTTTCGGTTTCCTACTTGTTGCATTCACATGTTTTTTTTTGTGTGTGTGTAAATTTCTATTTTTATTCTGGCATCTTTTGTGCTTATTATTATTATTATTATTATTATTATTATTATAAGATGAGACGATCTTAGGAGTTTGATACATCAGACCCTTAAAGACATGAAGACATGTCTGGGAGGGAAAAAGAAGACGCCAGAAAGGATCACAATTGTTTCCAATAGATATTTTTTTATTTCATAACCAAATCATATAATCCTTTCCTCCCTGAGAAGAGCCTTGGTTAAATAAAACTCCCACAAGACTGAAAAAAGGCAAACCTCTTCATATTTTTGGCCGAGTCAGAGCATTTTTGCTTCATCACATCACACACACACACACACACACACGCTGTACACACACGCTCGTACAGAAACTGGCATAAGGTTTTTTTTTGGAGGGGTAAAGGGGGGGTTGGTGGGTTGGTGCTAACAAAAGGCGTTCAGTTCCAACGCGGGCATTTCTGTCAGCAGACATGAAGCTCTGGGTGAAGTACGGAGGATAAAAAGCGAGGCCAGATGCAGAGGTATTCTATCCATCCGATAGAGGAGGTGACCGACCCGGAGGTCCTTGACTTCTCCAGAGCTGAACTGAATAAACGGGATTAAAGCACTCTGTACACTCTGCTTTTCCCACATAATGGCAGCAAAGCGAGGCTGATGAGGTGTGTAACCCAAACCAGGATGTGGGTGTGCGTGTGTGTGTGCGTGTGTGTGTGTGGGGTGAGGGGCAGGGGGCTGGGGTTAGCTGGGCTGGCCTCCAGTTTAAGTAGGACATGGTGAGAGCTGAGAGTCATGTGAACACATAGCACGGACAGACACCATCGATCTGGGTCACCTTCACCTCAACAACCAGCCGCACAAGCTTCCACGAAAAAAAAAAGCCAGAGTAACATGTGACACGCAGCGTGTTTATGATCACCGAGTTACTGCATACACCAAAAATCTCAAATTACTGCCGCTAAAAGAGTCTAAAACTAATAATAATAATAATAATAATAATAATAATAATAATATAACTAAACTTGAAATCCAAAACTACAGACACAGCGAAATTCTAAGAGATATATAGCTTCTTAAAAATTACATACCAAAAAAAACACCAACAAAAACTAGAAACACTGCCAATGTAGTTGCTACTAAATGAACTGAAATAAAACAAACAAAAATCCACAAATTCTGCTAAACTAAACCTCCAAATACTGCTAAACTACAATACAACCAACATAAAAACCTAAACTAAAACTTCAAACTTATGAAACTATCTGTAATAAAATAACGTGCAAAACATTCCAAAAACTTCGACTCGAAACAGCGCTAAACTAAAATAAAACCTGCGATAAACTACAATAATGTGCAAAAAATAAAAACCTAGAAAACACCTAGAAAAAAAAAGAGAAAACCTATTGCTAAACTAACCGAAATATACAAAAATATAAATATTTATAGTACGTTTATTTTTCTTTATTTTTATTTTAGTTCAACTAAAACCTGTAGCTAAACTAACTGAACACTGTACAAAATAAACAACATAAAGAAACGTGTATATATATATATAAATAAATACACAATCAATGTACAAAAAAACAGTTATATAAAATGAATATAGAATTCAAAATTAGAACTAATTTTTTTTTCATATTTCTAAACGAAGCTAAATCCTGTTGCTAAACTAACTGAAATAATACACAGTAAAAAAGTCCAAAATGGCGACTAAGAAAAAACTAAGAAACGCTAAAATAAACAAAAAAAACATGTTGCTAAACTGAAACATACAGAAATATATATATATATATATATATATATATATATATATATAAAAAATGTACAACTAAGAACAACTAGTTGCTAAACTCACTGAAATGAAACGTGCAAAAAAACTACAATGAAACAAAAAGTAGAAATATTTAAAGCTATAAACTAAACGCTATTGCTAAACTAAACGTAGTACATATAGAAAAAGATTTCATCATAAAAAAGAGGACTAGTAACACCGCTGAACTGAACCTGAAGTAAAAAGGTCGGAAAACGATTTCAAAACTAGAACTAAATGAAAAGTAGAAATATTTCTAAACTAAGCTCAAGTCTATAAATGCTAAGCTAACTGCGCTAACATACAGTGGAAAAGATCCAAAACGCTAACGCTAGAAAAGATAGAAACGCTAACGCTAAAGGTAACTAAAGCCGACATCGATTGCCTCCTAAAATATACAAATATTTTAAAAAGCAGACTTTATTTCATTCGCTCTGGTTTCAGTTTTAATCCGAACGTGCACAGGATTACAGTTCACGTTCACAGGCTCGCACGTTTACTCCGACGTGTCGGTCTTCCGCCGTCCGTACAGGATTCCGTGGAGGGTTTTTTTTTTGGTGATCGTTGCGGTCAAAAACGCTCGATACTCCTCGGATCGCAAATCCGAAAACAGTTCTGCGTGCTCTTTCGCACCGAAGCTCGTCGGTAAACCAGACCTTTTAGCTGTGCTCGTGTCCGACGCACGTGAATCGGAGACGGTCGGGCGTCACGTGACGCGTCTTGGCCCGATTTATTTATTCGATGTTGTCGAAGTAATTAATGTAAAAGCGTCTGTGTGGAATTAGAAGAAATGAGGATTAAGATTAAGATGATCCCCGTCGTGAGAAGCCGATTTCTAAACCGTCACATTTCCCTGTTTATTTTAGGTACGTACAGCGAGCTGCCAAGTCGTGTGTCACCTGTCTCTCTCTCTCCGCCTGTCTGACTCGCTCTCTCTCTGTGTCCGTATCTCTCTCTCCCTCTCTTCCAGTCTCTCTCTCTCCGTCTGTCTGTCTCGCGCTCTCTCTCTCTCTGTGTCCGTATCTCTCTCTCCCTCTCTTCCAGTCTCTCTCTCTCCGTCTGTCTGTCTCGCGCTCTCTCTCTCTCTCTCTGTGTCCGTATCTCTCTCTCCCTCTCTTCCAGTCTCTCTCTCTCCGTCTGTCTGTCTCGCGCTCTCTCTCTCTCTGTGTCCGTATCTCTCTCTCCCTCTCTTCCAGTCTCTCTCTCTCCGTCTGTCTGTCTCGCGCTCTCTCTCTCTCTCTCTGTGTCCGTATCTCTCTCTCCCTCTCTTCCAGTCTCTCTCTCTCCGTCTGTCTGTCTCGTGCTCTCTCTCTCTCTCTCTGTGTCCGTATCTCTCTCTCCCTCTCTTCCAGTCTCTCTCTCCTGTCTGTAGATTATTATTATTTTTTCCTTTAGGAGTCACAGTCTAGCCGAGATGAGCTGTAACACCACGCCTAAATGACCAACACTGATGAGTAACGATGTTAAATACAACGTTAGGGACGTTACTTCATCATGAAACAAACCGCAGATAGTCGACGGAAGCAAAAATACATTATTATTATTATTATTATTATTATTATAACTATCCTCATGGAGAACATTATACGTTTGCGTTAAGAAGGAGTCCGCGACATCGGAACACCACGTTAAACCCCGTCTGTGAACATGGCAGAGCTGTACTGGAGGTCAGCGCTCCGCTCTACACACTGCTATTATTCACCGCTAATCGTTTTTTTCTCTCCCCTCGACCTAATCAACAGCTTCTGGAGATTACCGCCGGGTGTTTGGGACGTGGCCTTTCTCCGAACCTTCCAGTCGCACCTCCTACACGCTCGAGTACCGCGCCTTTCCACATTTCATCAGCTACTCCGTACGCTCCACTCAGGATTTCAAACCGCCACGCCGAGACCCTGCAGAAGATGAAGTAGACCTGAAGGAGAGCAGCTCCGCTCCGGACCCGCGTCCCTTACCCGCCTTGTATGGGGTTTGCAGGAAGGACATGGAGGGCCAACGTTGTTTAGAAAGAACGTCGATAACGTCAAGCCTGTAACGATGCACCGACCTCATGCAGATGTCTGCCGTGATGGGAATCCTGAGGGGATGTTCTGAAATGTTTTCGAAGGGTTTCATTACTTAAGGGTTTTCATTTATGCTTCTTAACGGTTTCCCTTTTTACTTCATACTACCGTTTTGTTTCTTATGGTCTTTCCTTTTTACTTCTTAAGGGTTTCCCTTTTTTACTTCTTAAGGGTTTCCCTTTTTTACTTCTTAAGGGTATCCCTTTTTTACTTCTTAAGGGTTTCCCTTTTTTACTTCTTATGGTCTTTCCTTTTTACTTCTTAAGGGTATCCCTTTTTTACTTCTTAAGGGTATCCCTTTTTTACTTCTTAAGGGTATCCCTTTTTTACTTCTTAAGGGTATCCCTTTTTTACTTAAGGGTTTCCCTTTTTTACTTCTTAAGGGTATCCCTTTTTTACTTCTTAAGGGTATCCCTTTTTTACTTAAGGGTTTCCCTTTTTTACTTCTTAAGGGTATCCCTTTTTTACTTCTTAAGGGTATCCCTTTTTTACTTCTTAAGGGTTTCCCTTTTTTACTTCTTAAGGGTATCCCTTTTTGTTTCTTATGGTCTTTCCTTTTTTACTTCTTAAGGGTATCCCTTTTTTACTTCTTAAGGGTATCCCTTTTTTACTTCTTAAGGGTTTCCCATTTTTACTTCTTAAGGGTTTCCCTTTTTTACTTCTCAAGGGTTTCCCTTTTTGTTTCTTATGGTCTTTCCTTTTTACTTCTTAAGGGTTTCCCTTTTTTACTTCTTAAGGGTATCCCTTTTTTACTTCTTAAGGGTATCCCTTTTTTACTTCTTAAGGGTTTCCCTTTTTTACTTCTTAAGGGTTTCCCTTTTTTACTTCTTAAGGGTATCCCTTTTTGTTTCTTATGGTCTTTCCTTTTTTACTTCTTAAGGGTATCCCTTTTTTACTTCTTATGGTCTTTCCTTTTTACTTCTTAAGGGTATCCCTTTTTTACTTCTTAAGGGTATCCCTTTTTTACTTCTTAAGGGTTTCCCTTTTTGTTTCTTATGGTCTTTCCTTTTTTACTTCTTAAGGGTATCCCTTTTTTACTTCTTAAGGGTATCCCTTTTTTACTTCTTAAGGGTTTCCCTTTTTTACTTCTTAAGGGTTTCCCATTTTTACTTCTTAAGGGTTTCCCTTTTTTACTTCTCAAGGGTTTCCCTTTTTGTTTCTTATGGTCTTTCCTTTTTTACTTCTTAAGGGTATCCCTTTTTTACTTCTTAAGGGTATCCCTTTTTTACTTCTTAAGGGTTTCCCTTTTTTACTTCTTAAGGGTTTCCCATTTTTACTTCTTAAGGGTTTCCCTTTTTGTTTCTTATGGTCTTTCCTTTTTACTTCTTAAGGGTTTCCCTTTTTTACTTCTTAAGGGTATCCCTTTTTTACTTCTTAAGGGTTTCCCTTTTTTACTTCTCAAGGGTTTCCCTTTTTGTTTCTTATGGTCTTTCCTTTTTACTTCTTAAGGGTTTCCCTTTTTTACTTCTTAAGGGTATCCCTTTTTTACTTCTTAAGGGTTTCCCTTTTTTACTTCTTAAGGGTATCCCTTTTTTACTTCTTAAGGGTTTCCCTTTTTTACTTCTTAAGGGTTTCCCTTTTTTACTTCTTAAGGGTATCCCTTTTTTACTTCTTAAGGGTTTCCCATTTTTACTTCTCAAGGGTTTCCCTTTTTGTTTCTTATGGTCTTTCCTTTTTACTTCTTAAGGGTTTCCCTTTTTTACTTCTTAAGGGTATCCCTTTTTTACTTCTTAAGGGTTTCCCTTTTTTACTTCTTAAGGGTATCCCTTTTTGTTTCTTATGGTCTTTCCTTTTTTACTTCTTAAGGGTATCCCTTTTTTACTTCTTAAGGGTATCCCTTTTTTACTTCTTAAGGGTTTCCCTTTTTTACTTCTTAAGGGTTTCCCTTTTTGTTTCTTATGGTCTTTCCTTTTTTACTTCTTAAGGGTATCCCTTTTTTACTTCTTAAGGGTTTCCCTTTTTTACTTCTTAAGGGTATCCCTTTTTGTTTCTTATGGTCTTTCCTTTTTTACTTCTTAAGGGTATCCCTTTTTTACTTCTTAAGGGTTTCCCATTTTTACTTCTTAAGGGTTTCCCTTTTTTACTTCTTAAGGGTTTCCCTTTTTTACTTCTTAAGGGTATCCCTTTAAAAACAAGCGAAATTACGCGAAACGAAACAAACTGCCCAACAGCGCCAGTGAGCGTGTGGAAAGTGTGGCATGATAAGCAACCTGATCTTTTTTGCTGACTCACGTGTTTTATTCCTGAATTAAAGCTGCACAGGATGAAAGATATGAAATAATAAAAAGGAGAAAAAAGGATCCAAATCAAGCTGCTTTAATGAAGAAAGGAAGCAGTCATGAGTTTACAATTACTAGAACCAGAGAAGTCTCTAAACGGAGACATGATTCAAGAAAGATTTCCTTGTTTTGCTAATTAAATCACACACACACACACACACACACACACACACACACACACACACACACACACACACACACAACGCATTCAGGGGGAAAGAAGAGAAACGGTCAGTAAGTGCATCCGTTTTGGTTTTTTTTGTTTTTTTAACCTGCCAATATTCGTTCCTAACGATCAACAGAGTAAAAAGGAGTAGAAAACTAGAAGGGAACAAAAACGCCATTCGTAAAGTCAAAACATATAAATACAATTTTTTTTTTTCTCCTTTTTCTTTTTTTTTTTTTTTTTTTTTTACAAACAAAGCCAAAGCGGTGAAAACTTTCAGGAGATAAAAAGCAACGATTCAAACTAATCCGAGATATAAATTAAACGTTAACCCAGAATCTGAGCCTAGAAAATAAGCGAAGGAAAATATAAGGCTAGGCCTTCCTATTTAAAAAAAAAAAAAAACTTCTATCTTTACAGTAGATTACACAGTGACCACGTGCCAGAATTCCTCCTGGAGATTTATCCACAGAGCGTTAGCAGGAAATCCCGGCCCGTGCTACCGACGTGTACGATGATGTGCGGTTCGACTGGGATACGCCATCCGATCCGTACCGTGACCACCGTAAACGATGAGGAGTGTCGGGAAAAGCTTTTCCACAGACACGGTGCTAATCTGGATCCCATTTAGTCTTTACTAAAAAGGATTTTATTCCCCCCACCCCCCCCCAAGAGAAATTTGCACGCATTCTTCACGAATCGTGAGCGAAGGAATTCTTACGAGGAATACAGTCGGAAGAAAAGGTAGAACTAGAACCTTGAACTTTGTAAAGTTTGTAAAATTGCTACGGCAGCCGTGACCGTTTCGTCTCTGGTGGGCGTGGCCTGTCCGGCTTCATTTATTTTTTTTTACAATTTTTTTTTATTCGTAGCCAAAACTCATAACCTAAAGCCAACTATACTATTTACACACACCGCTTTTATTTAAAACCCGCATTTAAGATCGCTTTACACGTCACTCGCTAGATTAGCGCGTGTACTAGCTGCTTCCGTACTTCCTTCCATGATTCACACATTTAATGAGGGACTATACGTGACGGAACAAGACGCTTATAGGCTTCTCTTCCACTTCTGCAGAACAAACTGCAGGTAGGAAGTAAAAGCGGCGGACTCTAACGGGAACCGAAGAAACGTCGGAACATGGGCGTCGTCCTGAGGAATCGTTCGTGACGATCGTTTTATTTATTTATTTTTCCTCGCTTAGTCGTACCTAATCCGCATAAAATTGGGAAAATCTGAGTGGAAACGAGCTGAAATCGAGACGCGCGTAGGAAACGATGGATCGCCGGCGCACGCGCGGGGTTTACAGGTGTACTCAGAGGCTCGTGCGTCGGATCACACGCGGGGTTTACAGGTGTACTCGGAGGCTCGTGCGTCGGATTACGCGACATCTTTGCTTAGGTTTGGTGTTTAACCACAGCGGCACCGTGTCAGTGGAAAAACAGGTTAAAGACAGGATTAAAGACCTTCAGGGGAAAAAAACCAAACAAACAAACAATCCGTGGCCGTCACGTTTGGACATCGCTGTTTACGCTAAAAACAGAGCCGGGGTCTGACGAGTCCCGTTGCGGAGCGTTCCACGCGGAGCGTGACGTCACTCCATGATGGCTCTGTAGATAGAAGGTTCGATATAGTCTTCTCTGTAGCGCGAGTTGATGAAGCGCTGTCTTTTCGAGTCCTGTTTGACTTCCTTCTCCACGAAGACTCCTTTAAAGCGCATATCCGACGCCACGGACTGGAGAGAAAAGACGGGAAAGACCACAGAGCGATTAAAGGCACTCGAGCGCTGCGCGTGAATAATAAAGTAACTGCTGGAGCGGATCCAGTCTTACTCACCAGTCGTGCCTTTACACGTTTGGGCAGCTCCTCGTCCAGACAGTACACTTCCTCCCGCTTGACCGTCAGCTGAGACTCGTCCTCGAACTCCAACTGGAGAAGGAAATCAGGGTTCACAACGAGGACGAGAGAGAGAGAGAGAGAGAGAGAGAGAGAGAGAGAGAGAGAGAGAGTCTTTAATAATGTCTGTAAAAGTTCCCGCGTGGACCTGGAAATCTGAAGGATCTGGAGAGGTTCTGTACGGAGAGAGAGAGATTCTCTGACCTGGTACATGGGGATGACGTGAGCCGCTACGAACTTCGCTCCGTAGATCAGTCCGTCTGTCCAGCGCACCTGCACCACGTCGCCCTCTGCTGGAGGCCCGAGTCGCACGCAGTCTCTGTTCTGTAACAGACAGACACGACGTTAAGCGAAACGCCACCCGACCTGACGCGCCCCGATCGTTCGGATTTCGCCGCGCGGTCGCGTACCACTATGTCCTCTGGGAAAAGATTGTCGCTGAACGAGCCGTCATCGAAGACGACCTCGTAGAACGTCGCTTTGGTGAGCTCCACCACCTCGCACTGGTAGTACCGGCCGTTTTTGTGCTTGCAGATGACTTTCTGTCCCTCCACCAGTTCCCGCAGAGACGCCTTGTTGCGCTGAGGAAGGGGAAGAGAGTGACGCATCCTGAAAACTCTTTACACGTGAACATGTTTTACTGCACAGTAAAATGAAACCAAAATAAAATAAACCCAAGTAGAGTAAGTTAATAAGTCGTTACTGGCATTAATGAATAAATAAAGCTGTAAACAAACGCCTCAGCTGACGGAAGATTAATTGCTCGCTTCTTCTTCTTCTTATTATTATTAAAATATTTTTATAGGCATAGAAGTGAGTCAAAATACCTTTCGCTTCTGTTTTTCAGCCTTTACCCTGACCGCTCATTTCAGGCTCCTAGCTGTTTGAGCACTTTACCTTTTATGGAGTTCTGTGGGCGTCACGACATGCAAATGAGCTGCGTCAGAAACACGCTTTGCTTAAGCCTCGAGGATCGGCGGTTTACGCGTTTACGCTCGCACACAATTTTACTAAAAGACCGATAAACGAGGCCCGAAGTACGATGGTATTTCATCAGAGCTGGAGAAAGAAAATATAAAGAAAATATAAGATGAAAATCGTAAATCTTTTCGTTATCTGTTCGCAGGGTTGCCAGATCAGGCGATTTCCCAGTTGACAGACACGTCGTCTGATCACGTTGGGTTGGTTAAAAAATTATTTTATTTATACATTTACGTACAACGTCAACTTCTATTTCAGATCGTATAACTGTCGAGGAGTCGGTGCCATGTTTTAAACACGAATAAAAGACAAAATCGGTTATTTATTATATTTATTGGATTATTTATTTCTTTCTTTCTTCATTCCCCCGAGATCACAGGGCAGCGTAACACGCTCTGAGGAAAAAAAGCGCTATCCGTCGTCTTCCACATACCGCACACAGGCTCACAGACGTCAGGGTGATTGACAGCGGAGAGAGAGTGTTTGCCCCTCCCACCCAAACAGCACGGCCAATTATGCTCCCTTGGCTCCCGGGTACAGGAACTCGACTTTAAACTTTCAATCGTTTTCACTTCTGTGACCTTCGCGCCTTTTTACGGCGCTTCGTGGGCGTGGCCAAGTTAAAACGTACGTACGTGAAAAGGCTTGGTGATTAACGGCGTTCGTCGAAACACACCAGCGAGTGTGAAGGAAATGAGAATGATTATTTTTGTCTAAATGTTTTGAGGAAAGCGGTTTCAGACGCACCTTTAGTAAAAAGGTTGCTAAACGAGGACCGGAGTGCGAGAGCGTTACCTCGATGTTCGTGCCTCCTTTGTGTCTCCAGCAGGTGAAGAAGACGACAAATGGCCAGTCGTCGGGGTGCATGTGAACGCCGGCCGCCTGAGCGCACGTGGGGTGGAACGAGGACGAGCAGCGGCCGTGGGAACACTGAACGCAGCAGCCGGAAACCCTCTTCATCCGCTTCCGACAGTAGTGACATTTCTGCACACCATAAACACCACTTCTTCTCAAGATCTCAGGATTACGTGGTTAATTAAGGCTCGTCTTATCTCGCTTTCGGCAAACATCTTTTTATAGTGATGCTGCAATATGTAGAAATGTCCGCCTTTATTTGCTTTCTGTGTTAGCCTTGTAGATCAAATATAAAATTGTGTAGCAATCTCTCTCTCTCGCTCTCTCTCTCTCACACACACACACACACTCTCTCTCTCTCTCTTACTTACCAGTTTAAATCTCTGTAGCGGTATAGCACTGAGATCGACCGGCCTGCGATCAGCGATGTTCACGAACCTGGCTTCTAAAACTGCTACTGCACAAAACACATGCACCCACCTACACACACACACACACACACACACACACACACACACACACACACGACTTCATCATGTATCAGGTCCTCCTGCTATACAGTTCCTAACTGCACGACCATATGGTGTGGTGCATAAGTATTGGCACCCCATCCCCCTCTTCTTTCCAGTGGAAACGTACCACCTTAATAGGAGCATCAATCACTACACAGGTATAATCGGGCCGCTGGTTCATTCGCAGTCTAGCTATGACACACGGACATTGTGTGTGTGTGTGTGTGTGTGCGCGCATGTGCATGACATTTACCATTTGTGAAGCCCTTGCTACCATTTACGTGGCAAAACCGGAGAAAACTACGCTTATTGATGATAAATTTTTCAGATCAGACCGCCGACGGGGAGAGACGTGGGACGTGAAAGACGCGTCCGCGGATACGTTCGCTTTGCGGAGAGTTTATTTTGATCTGTTTGTGAATTCCCAAACAAACATCGCTCTTGTAAGCCAAGCAAACATGGGCGCGAGTATTTTTCACTATAAAGCAGGGCAGGCTCAACTTTTACATTTCACGCCAGTAAGACGTAAACCTTGTTTCCCCCTGGCGAGCGACGATGGCACGTCTGGAATGGATCAGCTACAGAAACGTTACCGGTTTCCACATGTAAACTGATTCTGTCGTCCATTTTTTGTTACAGGCTGCAGTAAGTTTGAACCCCTTTACAGAAATCGAGCTCCGCCCCCTACATCCTGCCAGAACAAACGGGACGATTTGGTTTTGAATAGTTGACGCAACGTGACGGGTTATATCCTATTGAACACTTACAGTGAAGGATCTGACCATTTTTGCAAATACCATAGATGTTCTCTTACACTGACATAAGCGTTCAAATGGAAA
This sequence comes from Ictalurus furcatus, assembly GCF_023375685.1. NCBI lineage: Eukaryota > Metazoa > Chordata > Actinopteri > Siluriformes > Ictaluridae > Ictalurus > Ictalurus furcatus. The sequence goes on from NC_071274.1 coordinate 22,412,264, forward strand.
CAACACCCCCCCCACCCAAGTTCCTCCCCAACCCATCACATTCGAGCGTGCGGTTATTAGATTCACACGTTATTCACACCATTTTCCCCTGAGACATTTCATATCGTTTCTGAAACTCGCTCTCATGAGACTGAAAATAACTTCCGGGCAGTGTCGCACAGATGGACGCCGCTACTCACTTCTCATTGTTGGCTCTCTGCAGCGCTCCTCCTCTTAAAGAACACAAACAGCAGTCCTGTGGAAGGAGGGGAGAAATGATCATCAACCTAAAGCACACACACACACACACCAAAAAACACACACAGAACAGAACAGTACCTGCCGGATCACTGTGTCCGGTTTCTCTTCCCCGTTCTTGCTTAGATAAGACACGTCTGTGAACTTTATACGCTTTTAAACCTTTTCTACAGTCATGATAACATCAGCGTCCACCTCATTCATGTCAATATGTCTACTGTGTGAAGAAAAGCCATAATACTGGATATATCACGCAGTGTTTCATCATCACAGTGATAAAATATCTCAAAGTTAATGTTACACGAACATATCGGGAGGCGTGCGATCGCCTGGTTCACATCACGTAGTGGGGTTTTTTTAAAAATTTTTTTAAACACACTTTTACTGCCAGGAACACGTACACCGCACAGCTGCCTGTCCCCTTCTTTACCCCCTTCTTTACCTCTTCACAGCTTCTGCTTCTTCCTCATAAACGTAACTGCACCAACAACTAAAAAACTAAATATCACACAGAAACTAGGCATTGTACCGCATCCGTCCGAACGGCTCCGATCTGAAACTAATCTGGCTGCCTTATTTATTTATTTATTTATTTATTTCGAGGTCGTACAAATCGATAGTTTTAAAGCGCCTCGACCCATCATAAATAATTTACTTTTATAAATTACAGATGGCACGGATCTGATACCCAGGTCCAGTAGCAGCAAATATATTTTTTATATAAATAAAAAGACAATTTACACCGATCATCCTGTTCAAAAGTTTACACCCCCCTGGCTCTTAATGTATCGTGTTACCTTCTTGAGCATACATGCAAATGAGCTGTTTCGGGAACAGGCTCCGCACTTTATTTACGTGTTTATGATGCTGATAACCGATATGCAGAACTGATATTTATTTACTGTTTTACTTCTGTTGGACTCGACGATAACGACACCACTGAACCTAACAAACCGTTCTATTTATAGCAATTTGATCAATTTCACTTCCTCCACGCATACAAAAACAGAATAGAAATAAGTGCGCCGTTATTAACGTGTCTTTTTTTTTTTTTTTTTAAATTAAAGCTTCTATGAGGTAAACAAACAAAGGACATAAAAGTACTTCAATGGCGGTCCTGCGTGCAATTCTCAAAAAGCCCACAAGATTTATCGGTAGATCCGATATTACAAAACCGATATCCGATTATGGAAAAATGCTTAAAAATCAGGGAAAATATCAGTAAAACCGATTATCGGTCCATCTTTTGATATCATATCATTTATTAAAAAACAAAAAACAAACAAACAAACAAAAAAAACAGTAATGATGTAAAAGCTCTCACCTGATTAAATGCGTTAGCCTCACAGCGTGAACACCTCCATCCTTCCAGATTGCTGTCTCGAGGCACTCCATAGCAACCTGAGGACACGGAGAACATTTCATCCTTACTCCTCACCCATTTTTGGAAGACGACCCCAAAATACCCACCATTTTTTTTTTATACTTCAACAAATTATCACTACACATATACATACATATATACACACACACGTATATTTTATATAAACAAAAATGACAGGGCCAGAATTATTAGCCCTCTGACAATTAATAGTCAAAAGTGTAACCTTTCTGACTCACAACTGAAAGCCACCTCTTACTGTAGCTCCTAACTAGGTTGGTACATGTCTCTTGACGGATTTTAGCTCAAGGTAATTGAGCTCCCGCCGTAGGTTCTCAATAGAACTGAGATCCGAGCTTTGAAAGGGCCACTCCAGGACCTGGAATTTGGTGTCCCTCAATAAATTTTGGACCGAATTGGACGTGTGCCTCGGATCAACTTCTTGCTGGAAGACCCGACGGCGAAGCCCCACAGCATTACACTCCCACCACCATGTTTGACTGTGTGAACTGTGTTTTCAGAGTCGAAGGCTTCTCCCTTCTTTCGCCAAACAAGAGCGACGTCCATGTGCCCGAACAGCTCCATCAGACCAAAGGACAGACTTCCGAAGCTCATCCCCGTGTTTCAAATGGGGGGGGGGGGATGACCTTGAAGTCCACCATGATGAAGAGCCATCGTAACAGTCTTCCTCGAAACTTCGAGTCCAGAAGACGCCAGTTCAGCACCAATCATCTGCACGGAGATCCGGTGGATCTCATTGACATTTCTGATTATTTTACTCTCTTAGATCTCTTGTTTCTTAGAGTTATGTTGTGATAATTCTTTTTTGATTATTTTATCATCTTCAAAGTAGATGCCTTTTTGACCTAGAACGTTCCAGAAACGTTTTCTTGGCGTTTTCTCGAGGAATTTCCCCGAGATGATTTTAAACAGTATTAAAGGAGTTCACACCGACGCTGCACACTTATCTCCTGCCTTTCAGAATATTTCACTCCGAGTCGTCCGTTAAGAAATAAATAAATAAATAAATAAATAAATAAATAAATAAATAAATTTTAAAAAAGGAGGTGGATTAGATTTCTTTTTGGGTCGTTTGGTTAAAATGTCTAGAATGAGAATTAAGCATGGGGTCAATATCACTGTCCATATGGGGAAGTTTTCTGCAAGGCAAGATAAACGTAACTATAAACGGATAAATATAACGGATAGGGAAATAAAATCAATCGAATTCTGGGTGGTTACGGTAGCTCCGCTTCATCGCACTACTCCGTCGATGATTACTTTCCTGTAACGGCGCAACACGAGTGTATTATTCCTTACTTATTCAGGAACTGATGGGAAAGGTGTGTGGTTATGACGGTGAAGAGGCACTCACTGGTGTGTACACGCACGGAGCACACCGAGCAGCTGACCAGAGGACTCGCGCCGTCCTCGTCCAGGTTCGGAGTGGACAGCTGTCCGTCTGAACTTCCCGTGAAGCACATCTCCGGGATCAGAGGCTTCGTCCTCAGCTTCTCCTCCACGCTAGATACGGACGTTCCCTGAGTCAGAGCTCTCAGCTCGCTCTGGGAAGAACCGGAGATGGACGTTAGAGCTGTTCGTCAATAGCACCAGCACAAACACACACACACACCCATTATCTGACGATATTATTATTAATAATAATAATAATAATAATAATATTTATTATTAATAATTTTTTAAAAAAAAAAGGATAGCTAACCTTTTTTGTGTGTAAAATATAAATAAAAAAGATTTCATATTTTTAAATGTTTGTGCAAGCTGATCTGCCTGCAAGTCTGACACTTTTACCAGTCCCCATGTACGTCATCGTTATTTGCAAATTAACGGATTCCTGGTCACATAATCGCTCTAAATTGCACCGTATCGTTTCAGTGGTAACGTCAAATCACGAATCGTTTCCTTATGAATCGAAATCGTTGATTCATTCGATTCAGTGGTATGTTCACAAGTTATTCACCTGATGTCTGTTATCATGAGTCCGAGACTTACGAGTCTCAAGTCAGTAACAGTTACATCTTTCAAGCCATTTTGAAAAAAAAATTAACCGAACCGCTTCGATTCGACGTCACGGTCAGATTCTGAATCATCGACTCGGGAACCGCTTCGATTCGACGTAATGGTCAGATTCTGAATCTTTGACTCAGGAATCTCTTAACTTTCGATTCAACGTTAAGGTCAGATTGTGAATCGTCGAAAGGCGTGTTCCTCATCGCTGGCTTGTCTGTACCTGTTGGTAGGTGTGGAAGAGGCTGCACACGGCGCAGTAGGGAGGCTGGAGACCCAGACGCCGGTTGAACTCCCGCTCAACTTTAAAGCTGCGCAGAATCCGTTTCTGCCAGAGGGGCATGAGTAGCCGGGCCCAGGGGTCCGATTCCTGAGAGTCTACATCCATCTCCACCTGCTCCTGCGACTCTGTACAACACACACACACACACTTAAAACTAATGAATTAGGCTAAAATATCAATACCATCAGTACAGTGCCCCTTTTCAGAGAAGAACCCAGAGGTAAATTATGCATGCCATGGTAGAGATCGTTTAATGAAAAAGTAACCTTCATCACTGGAGCTCTCTCCGAGCAGCGGGTGGAGGTGAGGCAGATCGCTGAGGGGTTTTCGCATCCTCTTCATTCTCTTGTTCTCCTTCTCGTCTTCCGTTTCCTCCTGCGGCGAACAAAACCCCCAGACATAAAAAGCGTCTATATGTCGTGTTTCCGTACAGGCGGAAGGGCTTTCAGAAGGGCTTTATCGTCGTAAACTGTTAAAGACCCACCCCCATTTAATCCATGCGCGCGTCTCATTTCTTTAACCCCGCCTCCTCGCTTCTTAGCTCCTCCCTCCGAAGGAAACGAGGTGTAAATAAAACCCCGGCCTGAGACGTGACGTTTACACGTCTGCACGGTCTGCTTCTTGTCTACGTGTTATTAACTACATAACTGACGTCATTATCGTGTGTAAGCGTATACGCCGCGTAAACGTCCACAACAAAACCAAAGTGTATTAATTAACCTTCGTGCAAGGATTTTATTTGTACTTATTTATTATTATTATGGAGTGGCTGTGGATCAGGTGGTAGAGCGGGTTGTCCACTAATCGTAGGGTCGGCGGATCGATTCCCGGCACGTATGACTCCACATGCCGAAGTGTCCTTGGGCAAGACACTGAACCCCAAGTTGCTCCCCATGGCAAGTTAGCGCCATGGCAAGTTAGTTGCTACCATTGGTGTGTGTGTGTGTGTGTGTGTGTGTGTGTGAGAATGGGTGAATGAGACACAGTGTAAAGCGCTTTGGATAAAAGCGCTATATAAGTGCGCCATTTACCGTTTATCAAAGATTATTAATTGTATTTTTTTTTTGGTGCAGGTGAAATTTTATTCCATCGCAAAAGAAACATATATTTCTTTGCAAACTAGGCTCTAGAAGTCTCCTCTCTTCTTTATTCCTCGGGATATAGTCGTTATAGTGACATCTGGTGTTCACAACAGGAACTTCATTTTAAACCTTAAAACTAATGTATTTTTGATTTAGAAAAGAATGAAATAAAAATTATTAACCAGTGAAACTGAGGTGTAAAAATGAAGATCATCAAATCAGCTCATTTAAGTCAGGTTTTAATACAATTTATTGATTTAATAAATATAATAAATAAATATTTAAAATATTATAGTATAGAGAGATAATTTATGATGATATTGAGGGTATATCCTAATATCACCCATTCCTACTAGCTCTAACTTTTTGGGGTGGCTGGGTTCCTCACTGCACGCGTGTCTGCGCTGCGTTCCTCACCTCGTGCGTGTCCGCGCTGTGTTCCGGAGAGCCCGCGCTGCGTTCCGGAGAGCCCGCGCTGTGTTCCGGAGAGCCCGCGCTGCGTTCCGGAGAGCTAGCGCTGCGTTTCAGCTCGGGTGTGGGTTCTAGCTTGGGTGTGGGTTCTGACTCCGACTCGGATTCCGAATTCCTGAAGTCCTGGACCCGGGGATGTTGAGGTTTACGGATCGTGGCTTTGGCGGCGTACGTGTGGACCTGCAAGGCGTCGGAGGGGCTCAGGGTCCTGTGGAAGAGCAGGCTGGCCACCCCGGGCTTGGTGGAGGACCAGGGTAGGGCGGACAGACAGTGAGAGGCCATGGGGACGGTGGCGATGGACAGATGGCTTTTCCTCGGGGCCTGAGGACACTCGGAGGTCACCGCGGCGTTCTCCGATTTAACACAGACCGCGCTCTCCGAACGATCTCCGAGCTTCAGCCACTTCCTGCTGTCGGATTTTACGCTCGACTGACTGCTGCACTCTGAAACCACGATACAGCACGTTCACATTTACTGCACTCCAGTGATTAGACAGACAGCTAGAAAAACAGACAGACAGGTAGAGACATAGAGGAAGACAGACAGAAATGGAGAAAGATGGATAGAATAAAGATGGAAAGATGGAAGAATGAGATAAATGAGAATGAGGAGGAAATACGGAAATACAAACAAAAACAAACAAACGAAGAGATAGACATACTACGGATGGAGACGAGGGCTAGAGAGACAGACAGACGAGACAGACACGGAGACGGACAGACAGACGGATAGCCAGATTGTATTCATGGACAATTAGATAGGTAGAGAGAAAAACAGATATAGGCAAACAAAAAGAAAGAGATGGGGAGAAAGAGAGAATAAATGGTGAAAGAAAGAAATACAGAAAACTATTAAATAGAAAGAACGAAAGAATTTCTTATGAATACGTGCAGTACGAGGAGGAGAGCGGTGTAAGGAAGGTACCGGTATTGTCCCGGCTCGGCTCGGCCCGTGGAGACAGGCGTCCCTTCTTCCCGTACTCGGAGTCGTCGTGCGGTGCTTCGCTCTTTGGCAGAACGTCATCCGGTACCTCCAAACACACACGGTGCCTCTTAGTACCGATTCTCTGTTTGGCCACACTGAACACACACACACACACACACACACACACACACACACACACAGCCAAATTACTCACCATCACTCTAAAAAATAACATTAAACCACAAAAATCTTGGCACCTTAATATCCATCTGGACAGAAACTACACTCCCGAAAGATACGTGGATTTCATTCGAACCTTTTTTTAGACGAGTCGTTGCTCTGGTTCTGCGTACACGGCTGTCGATGGCCGAAGTTTCCTTTCTTGCCTCCCAGGAACTCCGCCGCCTCTGGAGTGGGTTTGGTGTGATCGATGGGAGCGTTGTCTTTCCCCGCCAGCCACAACTCGTAGCGCTCGGGCTGGAACTTCCTCACGAACACGTCCATGGAGATCTTCACCATGTCCTTCCGACACGAACACTGTGTCCGAGAGAGCGTCAGCGCATCAGGAAAAGAGACAAAGCTAAAAGTAAATAAATAAATAAATAAAAAACTCAACCATACCAGAATGGCCTGCTTTCCGTAATCGATCCATCGCTGCGTGGCGAAGTTGGTCGACTCGGCGCAGTTAAACCCGTGATTGAATCCGGCGTGGTAGCCGTATGGGAACGTCACCATAAACTCTCCAGCTTCCTGAGTGACCTACAATCCACAAAAACACGCCGGAACGCATCGAGTCAGATACGAATCCTTATCTAAAGCCGGAAAATCGATTTGGTGAACACATGCTCACCTTTTCGAAAGGGATGCCGTATTTCTTCAAAATGGACGGAGAGATCAGAGTCATCTTGTGTCTGAGAAAAGCTTCGCAGTTTTGAGAACTTCCGGGAAAAAATCCTGCACAAGTAGAAGAGCGGAGAGGACGCGTTTCAGGATTAACCATCACTTCAAATACATTTCAACTGCAGTTCAAAATATATCCAGCAGGGGGCGAATGACCTGAACTCGGCCCTCAGTATGAAAATAAACTCCAAAACCCCAAGAGGCATTACTGCAAATAATTTATGATTCAGTTTATCATTATCGCACAAACAGAAAGTCAATAACTTTCGAGTCTAAACAAATAAGAAGCGGAGACACCACATGACACCGTGCGAGGTTTGTAAAAGTTGCTTCAAATTAAAAATTCGTTTCGGCAAACTTAGAAAGTCATTTCTGATTTCGTTTAGGGATTCTGAAGGTAAAGACGGAGATTCTGAATGATAAACTGTATGTGAATACGGATGTGATTATTCAGATTGTTGGTGTTTCTGTACGAGACAGGATTAAACTCCGCTCCCGCGTACCTTTAGCTAGACGCTCCAGTCTCTTCCCGTGCTCCGGAGGCACAGAATACCTGCGAAGAAATTTTAGAAAATAAAATTTAGAAATGTTCTCCGGGGGAAAGTTCCCAATAAATCACACACACACGTTTTCCACAAACCAGGAGACGCACCATGACTTTGGTTCCCCGAAGTGAAGGTAATTAATGCTGTAGAGGTCCATGTCCTCTGTGTGCCAAGCGAACGTGGTCTTCCACATGCCAAAGTACAGGTAGGGCGTGTTCACCCCCTCGATGGTGATGCCGCTCTCGTGCTCCACCGTGTCCAGGATGGTGTTCAAACGGCCCACGTTCCACTCTTCTACATCCTGAAGTGGGCGCAAATGTACATTTAGCCGAGAGATAACGCACAGAAATAATACAAGAGGAGGAGGAGGAGGAGATCACTCACGGGGTCGTAGAGCGTCCCGTTCACGTCGGCTCCGTAGATGGGAGGGTTGAAGGTGACGTTTTTCCAGTACTTCCTTTCGAGCTCTTCAAAGTCGTCGTAGCGAGGGCTGCAGAACCTACAGCGAGGAGAGAAGACAATTCAGGGAATCATCACCACGACAACAATACAATGCTTTCAGATTCAGAGAGGATTTACAGGCCATTAGAGCCTGACGGAAATCTGGATTTGAATATTTCCTGACGATTAAAACCCTTTCCTTTCTGCTTTAGTTTACATCTCTGGGTCACGTGAGAGCTACAAAACGTCAAAAAGCTTTATAAAAAATTCTCCCTTTAAGCATCAAACATCGGGTCACCTTTTAGTTCCAGGGTTATTTTAAAGCTTTCAGCTACATATCTAAAGCAATAACTGAAGTAAGGTAAGGGTGCGAGCGCGGGTGCGGGTGCAGACTCACTTGTCGCTGTTGGCTGTTTTGCGGAACTCCTTCACGGTCATGGGTTTCTTCTGGATGTTGTACTGTGTGAAGAGCCCGGACTGACCCGTCACCACCTGCTGGATCGGCGCCGGGATCAACAGGTCGTCGATGTCGTCGTACGAGCGTCTGGGCTTCCACTGCTTCGGAGGGACGACCTGCGGACCAACGCCACGCAGTAGATTTCATCCCAATATCCAATTTTCCAACAATTTAAAAAATAATAATTAAATTGTATTTGAATTGCGTGTACCTTGGCCAGGCCGGCTCTGTGCGCTCCCTGAGACTCCATATACGCGATGTAGCGGCTGAAGCTCTTAAACTCCTCCATCGTCGGGTAAAACGTCATGATCCCCTTAGAGGAGGAAGACGGCGAGTCGGACGCCATCCTCTCTCCCGGGCCGGTCCGGTCCGATCCGATCCTGAAACCAGACACACTTTATTCAGAGCTGGAGAACTCGAATTAAAAGACTTACGGATCCGGTGGAACTCCAGTTAACGTCACATGAACCGACTGTCAGCTCCGAATTATTATTTTATTCCCCCCTTCAACATCATAACATTCACCAGAACATTCCAGGCATCTGCGATAGCTTTACAAAGCACGTCAGTCAACAAACAAATAAACAAACAAACAAAAACAACAACAAAGTCAACCTGTTCAAAAATGAAGAGCATTCAACGCTAGATTATTGAATTGTATTTTTTTGTAATTTAAAAATAATAAAACAAGCATTTATCTTAAGCTCCAAGTTTATTTTATTATCTAAACATGCGAAAGATTATGACGCATGAAATGTTTTTAAAATTATAATAACTGATATAATGCACAATATTGTCCACTGTTACATGGTTATAAACTAGGCTAAGCTAAGCTATCACATAGTATAATCAGCGCGCGCGCGCGCTCGCTTTCTCTCTCTCTCTCTCTCTCACTCACTCACAGAAGTGTAACTTCACTTAACACCTTTGTGTACACATAACACAATAAACCACGCCCCGGCCCTAGCCACGCCCCTCTCTAGTCGAGCCACTCTGATCGCTGATTGGCTAAAACAAGAGTCTCTTTAAAAAGTCTTACGGCTAATACTAACTTAGCTTGCTAGCTAGGCCGTGATGCTACACCGCCCGGAAATGAGAAAACATTCAGCGGACGTTACAGCTACAGTTTAAAAGCTCAACAGCACCGTTAACTAAAATGCAGAAATAAAGACAGGAGACGCTGAGAAAAGTTGATTTCTAAACCGAGATAAGATTCAGAGCTAGCATTACTCTACAGTACAACCGGTTAGCTAGGTAGCGTTAGCTAGTTCAACTCCGGGCAGGCGAAATATTATGTTAAAATATTATTTCTGTAAGAGTTCGAGGTGTAAATGAAGAAGTACGTACCGATAATGTCGAATAAAACACGGGGAAATTCCCCCTTAAGGCTTTAGCGATGTTCTGTCACTTCGCTGATCACCGGACGTTTAAAAGCCGAAACCAGTAACCTCCATTAGCTCAGCAGTGCGCATGCGCGCTGTGGATTTGTTTACTATGGCCAGGAGGAACCATAACCAATCACAGCGCGGTCACGTCCCGGGTTGCCAGATTGAATATTATTAGAACAGCCACAAAAAAAACGTATTTACGTTTTGGCAAGTTAGCGCCTTGCATGGCAGCTCTGCTACCATTAGAGTGTGTGTGTGTGTGTGTGTGTGTGTATGAGACAGTGTAAAGCGCTTTGGATAAAAAGCGCTATATAAGTGCAGACCATTTAGGATCACAGGCATCTCCATAAAATCATGTGTGGCTCGACAGAAGAGATTAAGATTCAAAACAGGTTCGCGTCCCCAAGTATAAAACTTGTTTCATTTCATTCATTCAATAAATATAAAGCACTAGTATATATATATATATATATATATATATATATATATATATATATATATATATATATGAAATGCACATTAATATAAATAAATACAAAAATATTACAAATATATATATATTTGTAATATTTTTTAAAAATCCCAATAATTTTATTCAGTTGTATTTCATATTCGAGTTGTCCTTTTTAATGTAAAATTCATTAAAAAAAAGTGAAATTCCCATTTTAAATTGATAGAAATCCAAGATTAAAATCAGATTCAGCCTTTTGTATTCACTTCTTTTATAACTGTCAAAAATCAAAAAAATCAAAAATAAAAGAATCTAAAAAAAAAAGGTTTAGAACAAAAATGGTGGCAAAAACCCCCAGTTTTTTTCCATTTCCTGCCTAGACTTAAAATGTAGCATTTTTAAGACAAATGCCCAAACACTGGATAAGAAACAAGAGGTCGATCTGAGACACACACTACGACTTAGCAATAATCTAGAAGATTAAATGACACACATCAACTTTTACTTTAGTTAGGGAAAAAAAATACACACGAAATGAAGAAAAATGCTGAAACCTCATCGATAATCACGAGGAAGGATGCTGATAAGATCTTACCGCTAAATATTAAGATACCGCATTGTGATTGGTCAGCAGAGGACGTGTTGATCAATTCTCTATAACAGCAGATCTGACAATAGTGCAGCTGCACATCACAGCTTTATATTAATATTAACATTAACGCGCTCGCTACATTACAAACATATCGTTTCTATAGCAACACCTCGTACACAGAGGCTCGTACGTCAGACGCTCCACAAAATGAAGCATTCGTTGATTTAACTTTTATGGAAGGAGTCTCCAGTGTCAGCGCTTTGTAACAGCCAGAGGTCAAGCTGGAACTTTTAAGTTTTACGACATCTTCAGGACGGACGAGTTTACGCTTCTTTCGCGGATCCTCACGAGAGAATGGAGAGATTCTGGTGACGTATGGGCGTAACCACGCATTCTTTGGGGGGGAGGGGGGAGTCGTGTCCCCTCCAATGTTGAGGAAATACCAATCTGTCCCCCAATATACAGTTCAAAATATTTTCTATATGTCCCCCTTTAATGAACCCTGCCAACGGATCTGTCATTTCTTCATCTATTCTATTTATTTATGTCAATTCCTTTTTAATATATTTCCGTTTGTTAAGGAAAATAGGTGTGTGCCCCCCCCCCCAATTGAACACTTGGTTGCGCCCAAACTCACCACAAGTTGGTTGATATATTTGAGCAGCTCAATCTGTAAGAAATGGAGACAGCAGCAAAGTGTAGAAAAGTGCAGCAGAGCATACGAGCTTTTTTCAGACAGTAAATAACTACATACCTAAATAGTAGGTAACCTTAGCTTAGTATAGAAGTCATCATACTACACCATACCATGGCTTGGTTTGTTCTTAAGAACGTCAATTAACTGTTGATATTACCACACCCATGAAGGAGGCTAGGCTAACGTCAGGTCCAGTTTTTCACCATTAACATTACCTTCACTTGTATATCCTCCCCCGGGTTCACTGTGAACCCTCACGCTGTGACAGACCGTTAGAAATGCGAGTGAAAGTGAGGAAAGTTGCACAGAATTTCGTTCTTTTACACTGCATACTAGAGTAAAGTCGGTTGGACGTTCGATATTCGCGGATATGAGGAAATTAAGGGACCGTCTCTAAAGTTACATACGACATTGTTAAACACGTTTCTAACTTCAAGAGCATTTGAACGGAATGACTTACAGTCATATAACCGACTGGAAAGTGTTCATGTAGGTGTCAGGTATGACGCACACCTTTTTCAGATTTTTGATATTTAACCCTACAATGCATAAACCAAAAAAAAAAAAAAAAAACCTTCACGAATGCATAAAGGGGGGTCAATAAATCGATGTCCTATTAATGAAATAATTTAAAAAAAATATATATATATATATATGCATACATATATATGTATGAATACACACACACACACACACACACACACACACACACACATATATATATATATATATATATATATATATATATATATATATAAATTATTTCATTAATAGGGAATCTATTTTTTTTTAAGAAAACCATTCAATCCAGTACGGGTCATTTTGACCCCCTTTATGCATTCGTGAAGGTTTTTTTTTTTTTTTTTTTTGCATTGTAGGGTTAAATATCAAAAATCTGAAAAAGGTGTGCGTCATACCTGACACCTACATGAACACTTTCCAGTCGGTTATATGACTGTAAGTCATTCCGTTCAAATGCTATTGAAGTTAGAAACGTGTATAACAATGTCGTATGTAACTTTAGAGACGGTCCCTTAATTTCCTCATATCCGCGAATATCGAACGTCCAACCGACTTTATTCCAGTACACTACATTTGGGCTAAGGACAACTAAGTGATTTCACAGATATAAGGCTCAGCATAATGCTGAGGTGTGCGAGCTTGGCAACGAGAGATATGGAACTAATGTCTGAGTTGTGGCCATATCGTAGTTACACATTCAGAACTGGTTATGGCAGTTTGTCTTTAGAATTAAGAAAAGAAAACTCCAGTACCCTTTACATAGCTAACGTTTCAGGTTACCACTGTATACTGTTGTACACTTTGTACACTTATTACATAGCAAGCTAAACAGCATGATGACATTAACATCATAAATGACACCAGTTACACAAACAGAATCTTCAGTTGATCGAATTAAAATGATCATCTGAGTCACTCATTGCTCTTCTGGGAAAATAATGGTACCTGGTCACAATGCAGGCAGGACAGCATTGCTTGGAAGCATCCATGCGGAAATTGTATTTACAACATATATAGTGATGAATTTAGTTTCATAGGTCCATCTTTTCTGAGTTTGTTTAAACGTCGTGATTGCGTGTTTAAATGTTAGCGTGTGTGGTTTGTCTACACACATCTTAGCTCGCCTCTGCTTGGTGTGGTGGGTTTCATGGTAGGTTATGGAGTAGAGAATACATCTGCCCACAGAACGTCCACAGCACCCTACAATTTCCCCATGCTGTGGGAGCTTATATCGCTCAGAAATCATGTGAATTCAAACGGTAACTGTAATCCTAAAACGATGTTCTAAATATGCAAATTTTCAGTATCAAACTTTGGATGTTGGGGGAGGGGCTTGGACCCCCCTAATGTCCATACCATGGTTACGCCGTTGTGGTGACAGAACAACTGTTCATAGCTGCGATAACGTAAGTAACAACAGGAATGAAGTGGAAATCGGTGGAGAGTCGGTGTGGTATAAGAGGAATAAAACACGAGACGGAAAACGTCCTGTTTTAGGAAAAGACTCAACCTGGTGGTTGATTTAGGAACAGTAATTCATTCCTCACTTAATAATCACTTTAAAGCGTCCAAAAGGTCCAAAAACACTTTAACGTGCTCATAATTTAAACTGCAACGTTACCTCCCCCACAGTGTCACAAACGACTCGTTAAATGATCCGTTCTAAAGGATTTGTTCTAAACTCCTCCTTTCAGAGAGCATACTCTGCTCTGATTGGTCAGACGTCCCAGTCTGTCGTGATACATTTACAAACAGCTCTATAACACGCTACATGAAAGGGAATATTTGAAAAACCATAATAGGTGAAATTTAATATAACGAAGAAATGTGAAATTTTAAGCAAGGGATTAGTAAATAACAAGGCAGAGTTACAGTGTAATACTCTCTCTGGCAGACAGGAGGCGCTTTTGCCACAAAAGAAGTTCATTTCCTAATTAATTTCCACAAATTCCGCCGCGTGTAATCCGCAGGGAGCGAGGCTTTGATCCCAAGCTCCAGCTGTGGAAAGCGTCCCATTTTCCCCATGACAGAAAGAAGGAATAGATACTGTCCCGCTGTGTGTCTCCTCACAGCCGAATCTGTCCTACTACCCCCTTCTCATCCCACTGACTCTAGCCTCGATTTAAACCGCATGCAACCAGAAGTGTTTCGGACTCGAACAGACATCAAAGCGTGTGGGAAATGAGGTAAACGTGTGATGTCATGAGGCTGAGGTTGAGGCGGTGACTCCGAGACTCTTTTCCCGGATCCAGAAAGGGAGCGGTGACGAAGGAGGCCGTCCGTCTGTCTGTCCGTAGACGCATTTCCCCCTCGGGAACGTTTCGAACGACTACCCGATCTGCGGAACTCTCCTGAATGAGAACTACGCGGTTCCTGAACGAGTTCCTGGTCTGTTTTGACTGACCTACATTGTCTCGAGTGAAGAGAGAACTCTCACTTCCAGCACTTCCAGTCCTAGAAGTGAATATATGAATATATTTGAATATATAATGACATCATCGTGACATTCTGTCGTTATTTCTCGCTGTATCTTGAGCAAGTACCAAAAACACCAGGAACCTTTAGTCGGTTGACGGCAAAACGCCGTGTTGCAGCAGGAAAAGATTCTGAAAGGAAAATTCCACCCTGAACGCTTCGTATACTCGTTCAATTTTTGTAATTAACACGTGATCGAGATTTCTTTTTTGGTATAAATATATATATTTGTTGCTCAGTTTTGTGTTAACGGTTTCACACATTACCCACAATGCCGTCCTGATAGCGGCGCAGCACCATCTTTAGCTAAAGTGAGTGATGATGCGGTGGCGCTTTAGAGTTTTAATCTGAACACGCCATCACGTAGGTCGCCAACTAGCCGAGCTGATAGAGCCGCACTGCATCCTGGGACGTCGCCACTAGTTCTGCACTGGATTTGCTGCTGGAAAAGAAAGAAGCGCTCGCTCTCGTTCTTTCTGCGTCTCAGCTCTAACGGCGAAACCTGACCGCCACGAAAATTCGAATCTGCGTAGTAACCTACGGAATTAAATTCGTGCCAAAAGTATTGGGACGTAACTTTTTACGGAAGGAAAAAGTTCACGTCCCGCCATTCTGGCGCAGACCTCGTGTGTGGGCGGGGCTTAACAGCAGTTTACTCTCATTGGTTAGAGAGATTTGGATCGACAGCTCGAGCGTCCGGTTGAGGAGGAGGATGACGTTGACGCCGATGATAACGACGCTCCGTCCCATACATCTTTCAATACAAACATCTTGTATATAACGTATTATTTTAATTAAAAAAAAAAGGTAAAATTCAGGGTGCAGTTTTCCGTTAATTAAATCGAACCACTTTATAGATTTATGGATTAAAAACAAACAACACAAAAAGAGACTTCAGACGTCAGAGTGTTGTACAAAAAAAAAAAAAAAATTCCCAAAACAATTATTCAACTTTATTAACATCAACATTTTTTTAAATTCCAGTTGTTTTTTTTTTTTTCTTTCTTCTTCTTTCTTCTTAACGAATAGAAAACAGAGTGTGTATACAACAGATTTAAACCTCTACGGCACGAACCATTCACAAGGTAAAAAGGAAACTTTTGGCCAGCTTAGTGTGTGGTTATAATCAGGCCTCCGCTGTGCTTCATCAGAGACAACACACACACACACACACACACACACACACACACGCTCGCACTCTCACACACACACTCACATACGCTCGCACACGCCCGGACACACCCGTACGCGTGTGGTGTGTGTTAGGGTTAATACAGTAGATATTACTTTTCGCAGGATTAATACAGATTTCACCCCCCCGCAGTCTCTCCGTAGTTGGTACGTCCCGATCGTGTTCGTCCGGAAGAAGTGACGACTGATCGTATATCTGTAGCTGTATATATACTTTATGAATAATATTTATACTTTCTCATATTTATACGTGTATATTTATATATTTATATTTTTATATATATATATCTATATATATATATCTATATTTCCGTATAAAAAGTTCACTTGTGGAGTGGTTAATACTGTACACTTGGATGAGAAATCAGACTCGGGATCAAAACGTATATATATATCGCGTGATAGATTTTTAACGCCTCGTATACAGTAGGCGCGCACCGATAATCGAATACGCCGTGTATCCGTGCTATTTAACACGTATATATTGTTAGCGAACGTTCCACAGGAAGTGCCGGCCACATGACCCGGCTCCGTCCAATCAGCATTAAGTGGCTACGGAACCGGAGGTGGATGTAAATGTGTGTGTGTTTGTGTCTGTTTATTTATTTATTTACTTATTGTGATTCTAACCGACAACATTGAGATCGTGATAATAACTATTATCGCGATGTAAAAAGAAACGGAACATCGGCGCGCGCCTTTACGCGCGAACGTCTCCGCCGTGGCGTGTGTGTGTAGCGTCGCCGCTGTTGTATCTGTAGATTTTTTTTTTTTTTACGTCGATATTTTCTTTTCTACAAAGTAATGAAGTTAACCCGCTGCGATTCGTCGAATAATAATAATAATAATAATAATAATAAAAATGACAACTCATATATAAAAGAAATGAAAAATGTTATGAATGAAATCCGACAGCAGCGCTGAGGACGAACAGCGCCCTC
Organism: Ictalurus furcatus; assembly: GCF_023375685.1. Taxonomy (NCBI): domain Eukaryota; kingdom Metazoa; phylum Chordata; class Actinopteri; order Siluriformes; family Ictaluridae; genus Ictalurus; species Ictalurus furcatus. The sequence goes on from NC_071274.1 coordinate 22,429,270, forward strand.
GTGTGTTAGTACGTGTTAAAAAAAATCACACACCCTGTGTGCTCAAATAACCTAAAAAAAAAAAAGAAAGAACGAGAAATAAAATTACAATTAAAATTAAATAATAATAATAATAATAATAATAATAAAAATACCAGTACCGGTTTGTGGAAAAGGAAAAGGCGCGGAGGCCGTTAAGACGAGAAGACGATGTTAAGCGATTATTAAAAACATCAAAATAAAAAGTCAATCTAAATAAAAGTCAGAATAAAATTTTATAATGATTAAAAAATGAAAGAAATAAAACGCTACCAGTAGCTGTTTTGTGTGTGTGTGTGTGTGTGTGTGTGTGTGTGTGTGTGTGTGTAAAATTAAGAGTTCAGAGCTGCTGAATCTGAATATGCTGAATGTGAGTCAATCAGGAAAGAAAGTGTGTTGTGTGTCATGGTTGTGTGTGTGTGTGTGTGTGTGTGTGTGTGTGTGTGTGTGTGTGAGAGAGACACTCGACACACACACACTCCTAAGTGTTTTTGTTGTTGTTGTTGTTATTGTTCCCGGTAGCTGAAGTCCCGCAGTGTTACGTTGCATAGTGGTCGAAACTCCCCAGATACTCCAGAGCTGCTCGGTAACACAGCTGGTACTGGTCCTTATAGGGAGAACACACAGACAGACACACACACACACACACACACACACACACACACACACAGAGAGAGCAGGGTTAGTGTTCAGTTCATTTCTCATCACAGAATTCCTCATAAATAATAATGAAATAATCAACACGTCTGTTTATACGCAAATGTATTTTTTTTCGTGAGTCTGTTAAATGAAACAAAAGTAAAAAATTGTCATGGCGTTATCGTTGTCGTGGCGATGTGGGTTTGTTTTCTGCGTTTTTAAGTGTTTAAAATATCATTTCAAGCTGAGCAGGTTTTAAAGAATACAAAATCGGATGGATATCGATATCAGCTCAAGCTCGGCTGAACAGAGGTGTTGAGTGACGGTGTTGAGCAGAGCGGATGGTGTTGAGTGACGGTGTTGAGTGACGGTGTTGAGCAGAGCGGATGGTGTTGAGTGACGGTGTTGAGTGACAGTGTTGAGCAGAGCGGATGGTGTTGAGTGACGGTGTTGAGTGACGGTGTTGAGCAGAGCGGATGGTGTTGAGAGGAGGTGTTGAGAGGAGGTGTTGAGAGGAGTGGATGGTGTTGAGAGGAGTGGATGGTGTTGAGAGGAGGTGTTGAGAGGAGTGGATGGTGTTGAGAGGAGTGGATGGTGTTGAGAGGAGGTGTTGAGAGGAGTGGATGGTGTTGAGAGGAGGTGTTGAGTGGAGGTGTTGAGAGGAGGTGTTGAGAGGAGTTGGATGGTGTTGAGAGGAGGTGTTGAGAGGAGGTGTTGAGAGGAGGTGTTGAGTGGAGGTGTTGAGAGGAGGTGTTGAGTGGAGGTGTTGAGAGGAGGTGTTGAGAGGAGGTGTTGAGAGGAGTGGATGGTGTTGAGAGGAGGTGTTGAGTGGAGTGGATGGTGTTGAGAGGAGGTGTTGAGTGGAGGTGTTGAGTGGAGTGGATGGTGTTGAGAGGAGGTGTTGAGTGACGGTGTTGAGTGACGGTGTTGAGCAGAGCGGATGGTGTTGAGAGGAGGTGTTGAGTGGAGTGGATGGTGTTGAGAGGAGGTGTTGAGTGGAGTGGATGGTGTTGAGAGGAGGTGTTGAGAGGAGTGGATGGTGTTGAGAGGAGGTGTTGAGAGGAGGTGTTGAGTGGAGTGGATGGTGTTGAGAGGAGGTGTTGAGAGGAGGTGTTGAGAGGAGTGGATGGTGTTGAGAGGAGGTGTTGAGAGGAGGTGTTGAGTGGAGTGGATGGTGTTGAGAGGAGGTGTTGAGAGGAGGTGTTGAGTGGAGTGGATGGTGTTGAGAGGAGGTGTTGAGAGGAGGTGTTGAGAGGAGTGGATGGTGTTGAGAGGAGGTGTTGAGAGGAGGTGTTGAGTGGAGTGGATGGTGTTGAGAGGAGGTGTTGAGAAGAGGTGTTGAGTGGAGTGGATGGTGTTGAGAGGAGGTGTTGAGAGGAGGTGTTGAGTGGAGTGGATGGTGTTGAGAGGAGGTGTTGAGTGACGGTGTTGAGTGATGGTGTTGAGCAGAGCGGATGGTGTTGAGAGGAGGTGTTGAGTGGAGTGGATGGTGTTGAGAGGAGGTGTTGAGTGACGGTGTTGAGTGGAGTGGATGGTGTTGAGAGGAGGTGTTGAGTGACGGTGTTGAGTGACGGTGTTGAGCAGAGCGGATGGTGTTGAGAGGAGGTGTTGAGTGGAGTGGATGGTGTTGAGAGGAGGTGTTGAGTGACGGTGTTGAGTGGAGTGGATGGTGTTGAGAGGAGGTGTTGAGAGGAGTGGATGGTGTTGAGAGGAGGTGTTGAGTGACGGTGTTGAGTGGAGTGGATGGTGTTGAGAGGAGGTGTTGAGTGACGGTGTTGAGTGACGGTGTTGAGCAGAGCGGATGGTGTTGAGAGGAGGTGTTGAGTGGAGTGGATGGTGTTGAGAGGAGGTGTTGAGTGACGGTGTTGAGTGGAGTGGATGGTGTTGAGAGGAGGTGTTGAGTGACGGTGTTGAGTGACGGTGTTGAGCAGAGTGGATGGTGTTGAGAGGAGGTGTTGAGTGGAGTGGATGGTGTTGAGAGGAGGTGTTGAGAGGAGGTGTTGAGTGGAGTGGATGGTGTTGAGAGGAGGTGTTGAGTGGAGTGGATGGTGTTGAGAGGAGGTGTTGAGTGGAGTGGATGGTGTTGAGAGGAGGTGTTGAGAGGAGGTGTTGAGTGGAGTGGATGGTGTTGAGAGGAGGTGTTGAGTGACGGTGTTGAGTGACGGTGTTGAGCAGAGCGGATGGTGTTGAGAGGAGGTGTTGAGTGGAGTGGATGGTGTTGAGAGGAGGTGTTGAGTGACGGTGTTGAGCGGAGTGGATGGTGTTGAGAGGAGGTGTTGAGAGGAGGTGTTGAGAGGAGTGGATGGTGTTGAGAGGAGGTGTTGAGTGACGGTGTTGAGTGACGGTGTTGAGCAGAGCGGATGGTGTTGAGAGGAGGTGTTGAGTGGAGTGGATGGTGTTGAGAGGAGGTGTTGAGTGACGGTGTTGAGCAGAGCGGATGGTGTTGAGAGGAGGTGTTGAGTGGAGTGGATGGTGTTGAGAGGAGGTGTTGAGTGACGGTGTTGAGTGACGGTGTTGAGCAGAGCGGATGGTGTTGAGAGGAGGTGTTGAGTGGAGTGGATGGTGTTGAGAGGAGGTGTTGAGAGGAGTGGAGGTGTTGAGTGACGGTGTTGAGTAACGGTGTTTATACCTCGGTCTGCACCATGGCAGGTCTCTGAGTGCGCAGAGTTTTAACCGTCTGGAACAAATCCACCACTCCTTCATATCTCATCCTCTCCAGAACAATGCTGAGAGTGATGAACACCCCGGTCCTGCCCACTCCCGCACTGAGGAACCACACACACACACACACACACACACACACACACACACACACACACACACACACACACACAGTTACAGCACTCAGTTATCATCGGTTATCCAAAACCAATATATTTTCGTTAAGAATCCATTTTGTGAAAAAAAGCAAATCTGCGTGAATATTAATTTATGCGTTCCTTCCTCAACCAATGAGAACGCACCTCACTGAATAAAACCGTACTCGAACACACTGCAATACACCGTTAAAATAAAAAAGCTCAATGATTTGATTATTCCGTGTAAAATCCGTAACTACAAAAATGAAAATCAAGCACAGTTTTTTTAGCGTTCCATCCTGGGATCAGCGTTGAGTAGGGCTGAGCGATACGACAAAAATATCGTATCGCGATACTCGAGGACATGATTTCTACGATACACGACGCGCAGCAGGACAATATCATTCTCCTAACAAACTCCGCTAAACAGCTGCAAAATAAACGATATCTCAGGAAAGTGTATCGCGTAATCATGTATCACGATATCTGTGATATATCGATATATCAGCCCAGCCCTGGTGGTATGAAATTAAAATATATATCAGTAAACCGTTATAAGATCTTCAGATCTTTTGTACGTGTGTGTGTGTGTGTGTGTGTGTGTGTTACCTGCAGTGCACAGTGATTGGTCCGTCCTGACCGAACTGCTCCTTGGTTTTATGCACTTGGCCAATGAAATCGATGAATCCCTCGCCCGTCTTCGGCACGCCCTGCTCCGGCCAATCGGTGAACTGGAACTGGCGGATCGTCCGCGATTGGCCGTCCTGAGGAGCGCGAGGAAACAGGGACGTTTATTATTTTTGGAAAATTACATTGGGAGGCACAGAGAAGCTTTTAACCAAACACACACACCCACGCACGCACACACACAGATACGCGCGCACACACACACACACACACAGCATCTGGAGTTTCTCTCCATCAGAGTGAAACACTGGAGAGGCTCCATATGGCTTCTGTGCAAACATGTGTCTAGGGTGTGTGTGTGTGTGTTTGTGTGTGTGTGTGTGTGTGTGTGTGTGTACGCTAAAGCTTTTGCATTACCATGACCCTATTTTGCAGCAGACAGACAAAAAAGGGAGAGTAAGACAGCCACAAAGAGTGAGACAGAGCAGGAGTGGCAGAAGAGGGGGGGAGTGAGACACAAACAAGTGAGACAGAATGAGACAGAGTGAGGCAGAATGAGACAGAGTGAGGCAGAATGAGGCAGGAAGAGAGAGCGAGGCAGAATGAGGCAGGAAGAGAGAGCGAGGCAGAATGAGGCAGGAAGAGAGCGAGTCAGAATGAGGCAGAGCGAGTCAGAATGAGGCAGGAAGAGAGAGCGAGTCAGAATGAGGCAGAGCGAGGCAGAATAAGACAGGAAGAGATTGTGAGTCAGAATGAGAGCGAGGCAAAGCCTTCACTTGCATATGACTCAACACACACACACACACTCTGAGAAACACAGACAAAAGTCAGCTACAGTGAGACAGACTGAGACACAGTGAGGCAGGTGGAACGGTAGAGTAGTGGAGGCGGAGGCAGAGGCGGAGCGTCTCTCGTACCCTGGCGTCGGTGACTTTAAACTCTCGCAGGATGTACTGAGGCATGTTGTACTCAGCCATGGGGTCGACCACGAAGTACTGATAACGGGCGGAGCGCTCGGCCGGCCAGTACTGATGACACTTCTCCTGCAGACAGACAGACAGACAGACAGACAGACAGATTAACTGGTGTTGAATTATAGACTACATTTATTTATATTCTGATCAAAACCCCGTGGTCACGCTACATTACGACCGTCCACACTTCTACACTCTGATAAAGCCGCTCGCTCTCAGCGGACCGAGTCTCACCGGGCTTTAACGCCTCAGAGACGAGACGGATTCTTACGCCCGCTGGCTCCGACACAAACACGAGCAGAGAGGAGCGCCGTTTAACCCCCGGGTGACCGGCGTCATGATTTTATTACACACGCAGCGTCCCTGAAGGAACAGCGCACGCCGTAAACACGTACATCTCCAAAACCATCGTAAACAACCCGGGAGAAAAGCTCTGATCGGCTCATGAAGCAAAACATCTCCGCGTTTTAGTCCACACCCGGCCGAGACGTCCAGCTCGGGATCTCTCATAAAACAAACCCGTAATATCGAAAAGAAATGCAGCTACATGAGCGTCCAACACGTTGCCAGATTTGCCAAAACTCAGCATTTCAGTGGAAAATCGAGTCGGAATAATCGAGCAATTTATCGAGCACTTTATCCACAATGTTTGGATTTTAATAATTATTTATTGGGAGAAAAAAAAAAATCATCTTAGCGAGTCAAAATATTGTAAATATTTGCACAACTTTATGTAATATTTATTATAATGAGATTATTACAAATAATTACTCCATAAAGGACTATCATAATCAAGATTCCTTTACATGGAATTTACTAAGATATATATATATATGCATATATTTTGCATTGTTACAGTAGCTTGCTAGTGAGCTTGAGCTAGCTAACAACACTATCACGCTAGGCTATAAACCATATTAGCGTAATAAGAGTGAAGTTATCTGATTGAACAACGTACCTTTATCATAAATTATTTTTTTCTAATCTGAAACGAGCCTCTTTTTGATGTTTAGGTGTAAAGCGTACGACGTCTCGCGACTACGAGCTTTAGTCTAGTGTTCGTCTGCCGCCGCCGCCACCACGGGGCGTTTCCTTACCCGTCCCATCTCGCGGAGTTTGGTCAGCATCACCACGATGGTGGAGTTGTGCTCCCACAGCATCCTCCAGAAATCCTCCGTGGTCTCGGCCAGAGGACCCTGAGTGGCGATGTACGCTTTCTGCTGCCTGTAATACACAGACACACACACACAGCGGTTACGTGGGTACGGTTTCCGTTTACGCTGTTACTATAGCAACGATAAGGTGTACCGTACGTTATAGAACCGGCGTGTTCATGTAAACCTGTGGCTTGCAGCTGCACTACTGTCAGAGCCGCTGTTATAGAAAACTAATCAACACCTTCATGTCTGAGCGATCAGACGTCTCATTATTTAATCAAACAAGGAAGTAAAAATAATCCATCAATCAATCCATCCATCCATCAATCAATCAGGCATCCTGAATGCAGCGTGAGTGACACCACTAGGTGGCAGCAGCGCATCATGGATACTGTGGATTTGAAACATCTCTTTCGTTTGGCCTCACATCTTTCACTGTCTCACTCGCGCGCGCACACACACACAGACACACACACACACACACACAGACACACACACACAGGGGTTAGCAGCTAATGAAGGTGCTGCAGGCGAGGCAATAACGTGGAAGCTGGAGATTAAAGTCTGCTCAGGGTCTTGTTCTGACAAATGAAGAAACGGAGAGCAGAAAGGAGGAGACACACACATACACGGATAGAGAGAGACAGAGACAGAGCGAGAGAGGGACAGAGAGACGGAGAGAAAGAGATAGAGAGACAGAGGGGGAGAGAGAGAGAGAGAGATAGACTGACAGAGGGGGAGAAAGAGACAGAGAGACAGAGGGGGAGAGAGATAGACAGAAAGAGATAGAGGGGGAGAGGGGGAGAGAGAGAGACAGAGAGAGATAGAGAGAGAGACAGAGGAGGAGAGAGATAGAGAAACAGGGGGAGAGAGAGAGAGACAGAGAGAGAGATATAGAGAGACAGAGGGGGAGAGAGACAGAGAGAGAGATATAGAGAGACAGAGGGGGAGAGAGACATAGAGAAAGAGATAGAGAGACAGAGGGGGAGAGAGAGACAGAGACAGATAGATAGAGAGAGAGATAGAGAGAATGAGAGACAGAGAGAGGCCTTCCTCTGAGCTGGACTCTGAAAGCTCCACACAGTAGCAGTGATGATGGTGTAATTAAAAGATGTATTGGAAGAGGCTCGGGTTTCTGTAACGGAACACGTTTCCACCCCGGAGACACCAGCAGGATTTATCCGCTTATGAATTGGGATGAAACCTGTTACCACTCGCCTGTACACTCCCCCTGTACACTCCCCCTGTACACTCACACTCCCCCTGTACACTCCCCCTGTACACTCCCCCTGTACACTCACACTCCCCCTGTACACTCCCCCTGTACACTCCCCCTGTACACTCACACTCCCCCTGTACACTCCCCCTGTACACTCCCCCTGTACACTCCCCCTGTACACTCACACTCCCCCTGTACACTCCCCCTGTACACTCCCCCTGTACACTCACACTCCCCCTGTACACTCCCCCTGTACACTCCCCCTGTACACTCACACTCCCCCTGTACACTCCCCCTGTACACTCCCCCTGTACACTCCCCCTGTACACTCACACTCCCCCTGTACACTCCCCCTGTACACTCACACTCCCCCTGTACACTCCCCCTGTACACTCCCCCTGTACACTCACACTCCCCCTGTACACTCCCCCTGTACACTCCCCCTGTACACTCACACTCCCCCTGTACACTCCCCCTGTACACTCCCCCTGTACACTCACACTCCCCCTGTACACTCCCCCTGTACACTCCCCCTGTACACTCCCCCTGTACACTCACACTCCCCCTGTACACTCCCCCTGTACACTCCCCCTGTACACTCACACTCCCCCTGTACACTCCCCCTGTACACTCCCCCTGTACACTCACACTCCCCCTGTACACTCCCCCTGTACACTCACACTCCCCCTGTACACTCCCCCTGTACACTCACACTCCCCCTGTACACTCCCCCTGTACACTCACACTCCCCCTGTACACTCACACTCCCCCTGTACACTCCCCCTGTACACTCCCCCTGTACACTCCCCCTGTACACTCACACTCCCCCTGTACACTCCCCCTGTACACTCCCCCTGTACACTCACACTCCCCCTGTACACTCCCCCTGTACACTCCCCCTGTACACTCCCCCTGTACACTCACACTCCCCCTGTACACTCCCCCTGTACACTCACACTCCCCCTGTACACTCCCCCTGTACACTCCCCCTGTACACTCACACTCCCCCTGTACACTCATACTCCCCCTGTACACTCCCCCTGTACACTCACACTCCCCCTGTACACTCCCCCTGTACACTCCCCCTGTACACTCACACTCCCCCTGTACACTCACACTCCCCCTGTACACTCCCCCTGTACACTCCCCCTGTACACTCACACTCCCCCTGTACACTCTCCTGTACCGATTGTGCTCCAGCTCGGATTCGGAGGAATATGGAGACGGAGTAATCAGTGGGAATGTGTTTCTACCCGAGCGCATCGACACGACACGAGCGACGCTGCACTACACATCTGGCTCTAACAGGGACACTCGGTGCTGAGAACCGTCCCGTCGCGTGCGGGGAATCGGACACCGCGTCCCGGAGCGATGAATCCCGGCGGCGCTCCGAGTGACACCACGTGTAAAACAGGAGCACGTGTGGAAAAACACTTCATTAAGAAACGTGCCGCTGCGTCGGGATCCATCGCCACTGCACATATTTACAGACCATAATGAGAGACAAGTCTCTGCAGAGCCGCTCTCATTACACACACACACACACGCACACACACACACACACACACACACACACGGTACGACAGCTTTAAACAGTTCATACGCAGCTTTAACCCCTTTTCACTTTTATCACTGATGAAAAGAACGACCCTGACTTCTCCACCTCTGCCATCTTTACTACAACATTCTACCTGTCTGTCTACCTGTCTGTCTGTCTGTTCCGTTTTATCGAACAGGTCTGTGTGAATATCTGGGAGATTTCTGAGATATTCTTTTTGTCTGTCTATCAGTCTCTAACAGTCTATCTTTCTGTCTATCCACATCTGTCTGTCAGTCTGTTTAAGTCTTTGTGTCAGCCTTTGTATGTTTGTCTGTCTGTTTAACTATCTGTCTGTGTGTATCTGTCTCTCTGTCTGTCTCTCGGCTTATATATCTCTTTGTTTGTCTACCAGTCTGTCTGACTGTTTATCTGTCTGTCTCTGTGTCTGTCTATATATTTGTCTGTTTGTCTTTTTAAATATCTGTCTGTCTGTTTACCTGCCTGTCTGTTTATCTTTCTGTCTCTCAGTCAGTCTGATGAGTAGCTAAAGAGACGAGTGGACATGGTGTCTTGGAGTGTGTGCGTGTGTGTGTGTGTGTGTGTGTGTGTATGTGTTACCTGTAACCATCGATGCAGCTGGCGTTGATGTAGTCGGACCCCTCCACGCCTCTGATTGGCTGCAGACACACACGCGTCGACTCGAACGGCATGATGTTCACCAGTCGGTTCTTGAACTTGTTGCACGGCAGGTTGGCGCTGATGAAGCGTGATGTGTGAGCTCTGGAGTTGGCCAGCCTCTGCACACACACACACACACAGATTTTTAATACCATTAATTAAGAATAATAATAATAATAATAATAATAATAATAATCCTGTACAGCGAAGGACGACAGAATCACGACTGCACAGCAGACTTCAGCTCCCCCTAGTGGTGAGTTCCGCATAAACATCCTTATCACACCGCTATACAGCTAAAAAAAAAACAAAAAAACCTTTCCATGTTCTGTTTCCTTCCTGTTCTGTAACGACAATAATGAAGAAGGAAAACAGGAAAAACAAACTGCAGTCCTGTAGCCGTCTTAGCGTGGGAAAATAAAGCAAAGCTCAAAGGCGACACGTTTAAAAGCGTAATGTTTCGAGTCTATAATATTTCAACAACATAACACCTGGTCCTAAATAAGCACAGGAATCCTGATTACAGTCCATCGCCGCTTTCCTACGTTTGTCTCTTTCGAGCAAAAGTTTATGAATAAACGTGAAGTTATTATTTAAAAAAAATTGTAGCTAGACCTGCAACAATAAAACGTTTTTGGATGAATAATTATCGATTAATGATTTAACTGTGTTTTATAATATAAGAATACAGTAATAGTAGTAATAATTCATTAAACCACTATGACTTAACACTTATCACGTTCACCTCACACCTCCAGGGTTGGGGGGGTTAGATTCCTGACGCTACTCTGTGTGTGTGTGTGTGTGTGTGTGTGTGTGTGTGTGTGTGGAGTTTGCGTGTTCTCCCCGTGCTGCGGGGGTTTCCTCCGGGTACTCCGGTTTCCTCCCCCAGTCCAAACACATGCATGGTAGTCTGATTGGCGTGTCCAAAGTGTCCGTAGCGTATGAACGGGTGTACGAGTGTGTGTGAGTGTGCCCTGCGATGGATCGGCACCCCGTCCCGTGTGTACCCCGCCCTGTACCCCATGCTCCCTGCGATAGGCTCCAGGTTCTCCGTGACCCTGTAGGATAAGCGGTACAGAAAACGGATGGATGGACGGATGATCTGCTTAAACCTCCACTTTGAAGTGTTGATGTGGTACCTGAGACGGGGTTTGTCTGATGTTTTATTAGATACTGTCTCTCAGAGCCGAATTAAACACACACTTCGATAGCGGTTTGATGGACAGTTTAAAGTTTTCCGAACAATCGAAAGCAGAAAGCGTAAAAAAGAAGAAGAAGAAGAAAAAAAGGACAAAGTGCTCAGTTTCTGTTAGACAGGTTGGAATAGTGGAGTGTGGGAAAGTGTAATGGAGTGTAAACGAGAGATTAAACTCTATGTGTGTGTGTGTGTGTGTGTGTGTGTGTTGGCCGGGCGGTGAGCGGAGGCGTGACTGGCAGCACCAGAGCACAGATGGGCAGCGTGGAGTGAAACCCGGATCCACAAATGTTCCTTCTGCACCAAATGCTACTTTTATTTTTTTTTAACGCTTTTTTTGAAACACTGCTGATTTCATTTAACGTAATTTTTTTTTTTGTACTGCTGCATGACCCGAACACTAATATTTACATGTTTACCGTCACGTCCAGACGTCCGGGCCGACTATCCAAAAAACGTGTTACTTCACATATATCACGTATCCAAAAAACGTTTTGTGTGTGCGAGAAATTCTCGAATGAAATGGAAATAATTTTTTTTTTAACTCTCTAGTTCTAGTCTCTCCAGGTAGGTAGGTAGCTTAGTTACGACTAACAACATAATCAACAAAATTAATTTAAAAAAAATCGTAACAATAGATTACCCACACACTCAATCACGGTCAACAACAGCAACAACAACAACAACAACAACAACAACAACAAAAATATATATATATATGTGAAAGTTTCTACAAAGTTTGATCAACAGATACATGGAATAAATAAATAAACACTGCAAATCAATTAAAGACACACATTATAACTAAGAAAAGGAGGAAGACTGAAACTATATCAACATACAATCAACATTAAAAATCTGAAATACTAACGAGTCATTTTGTCCTAGGGGTGCACAAACTTTTGCACTCGACTATATGTAGCTAGCGGTGTTGAATTTCTAAATCATGTGCTAAAAAGGTACAAAATGCAGATATTTAAGTGTTTATTTTAAAAAAGATATTTTATACTAGTGTGTGTGTGTGTGTGTGTGTGTGTTTCAGACCTTAAACTCGAGCTCCATGGAGCTGACGGTGTCTCCGGGCGGGGGCTGGCTCAGTTTTTGGATGTGTGTGTAGAGGTTTCGTGCCGGGACCTCGGTGACGCCGCAGGTCGCCGCCTCCAGCAGCGCCTCGTGGATGAAGATGTATTGATCCTCCGTCTGCACCATGTAGTTCCTCTGAGAGCGCATGCACGTCACGTGGCCGTAAATGTCCACCGTCTTCTCGTGCTTCATGCGCTCCAGCATGGCGTCGATCACGATGAGGCAGCCGGTGCGACCCACGCCGGCACTGACGGGTTAAAACAAACAAACAAAAAAAAAAACCCAGATTCAACGTGTCTTCATTGTTTCTCGTTCATATCCAGAATCAACTTTTACTAACTGAATCACTGATTACTGAATCGCTTAACAATAACTGAATCACCTACCACTAACTGAACCACTGATTACTGAATCACTCAACACTAACTGAATCACCTACCACTAACTGAATCACTCATTACTAACTGAACCACTGATTACTGAATCACTCAACACTAACTGAATCACCTACCACTAACTGAATCACTCATTACTAACTGAACCACTGATTACTGAATCACTCAACACTAACTGAATCACTCATTACTAACTGAACCACTGATTACTGAATCACTCAACACTAACTGAATCACCTACCACTAACTGAATCACTGATTACTGTATCGCTTAACACTAACTGAGTCACTTATCACTAACTGAATCGCATACCACTAACTGAATCACTGAATCGCTGATTACAAACTAAATCTCTCTTATAACTCACCGAATCCCTCATCAGAGATTACTAACTAAATCACTTATCGCTAACCGAAACACTGATTAACTGAATCAATAACTGAATCACTCATTATTAACTGAATCACTGACTACCGTATCGCTTAACACTAACTGAATCACCTAATACTAATTGAATCATCTGATTACTAACTGACTCGCTAATTACTAACTGACTCACGTATCGCTATCCGAGTTGCTGATAACTAACTGAATCACTGATTAACTGAATCACTGATTAACTGAATCAGTGATTAATTCACTGCAGCTATTTGTGTTAATACAATCTTTTCATATGTATGCAAATCCGCCATTGTGCACGTCACCGTGTCATCAAATCTAGTTAAAATAAAACAGCAAATGTACTTCAGACACAGAGCTTATCTTTAGGGTAAAAGATTCATCTGAACTTTTTTTTTTTTTATCAGAACTGTTCCTTTAAGACCGTATCAGCTGAATTCCGAATAACCGACGTACGCGGCGCCTGTGAGATGTCTGTGTAACGTAAAGCGTTAGCTCACCTGCAGTGCACCACCATGGGCCCGGCGTCAGGAGGGTTACATGCTTTAACCCTTCGCAGGAAGGCCAGGATGGGCGTAGGGTACTCGGGCACGCCGTGATCCGGCCACGCCATGAACTGGAACTGTCTCACCTCTCTCTTCTCACTGGAGCCGTTCTGATACGGAATAAATGTAAAAAAAATGAAACAATAAAAACAGAAACAATGAAAACGCTCAGGATTTCACCGAGCGGGAAAACGTCCAAGTATTTAAATCCGAAAATCCTCCACTCTGTGAATAACGAGGAGGAGCAGATGGATTTTAAATTTCATTCATCCTGCCATGTTCTCGCAGATGGAAACGTGTGTGGTGGTGTTTTCTTTTTTTTTTTACCTTATAAAGTGCAAACGTGCGCACGCTGTACGTCGCCAGCTCCACCGTATCCAACATGGTCACCTGGATCATTCCGTACGTTTCTGTTCCACGTACCGGCCAGTACTGGTCACACTTCACCTGAGACATCACACGAGAAACACAATCTGAGCAAATAACGCGCACAACTCTCGATCGGGAAAATAATCAACAACGTACAGCAGAATTTCATTATCGCACGTCTTTTATTCCTTTTATACACTACAGCGATTTTCCAACGATTCCCATGTTTTTTCAAATTTTTAAAAACGTTTTATTAAAGAACATCACCTCGTACTTTTTATCCATTTACGGTTACGTTTAAAGCTGACAGGGCCAAACATTTTTTTTTTTTGCAGAAACCGTACAGCTCAAACTCCTCTGGAGAGCTGGAAAACCTACCTTTACCGCCTTACCTCTGACTGACACCGGAGACTCCTTCCATATACGTAACGGAATGCTACGTAAATGCGTCGGAAATCTTCAGAGATAACGCACTTTTAAATCAATCAATCAATCAATCAATCAATCAATAAATCCGTTCATGGAGCGTTGAAACTCCCGAGCAGGGACGCTAATAACACGATTTCGAAAACGAACCGACACCTTGTGTCCAATCAGAATCGAGCGTTGAACAGCGTTACGAATGTCGGGACGGTGGGAATCTTATTACGACGTCACACCGTGTGCTTCCTCAATCACAGTTTGGAAGGTGACGCGTTACATGAAAATCTTTAATCCCGAGGTAAAGTGTGAACGATTATCAGCAGCAGGAACGATCCAAAACATCACGTCCTGAATCCACACGCATCGCTCTGTCGTATTCCTCTCTTCCGTGTCGCTTTTGTCCCCGATCTGACCTCCCGTCCATCATCTCGCCCGGCGCGCGGCGTTTTTCTCGGGTCGCGGCAGCTCCAACACCCAGCGGCTGTCAGATGTGACATTTCACACTCCGGATATCTGCACGACGCTCACACTTACGCACTGACGTTTTTCCCGACACGCTTTTTGTTTTAGCGAAGAGCGTCACGAGCCATTACACCGCAGCATCCGACAGGCCACTTAGCCTCGACTGCTCAACCTTTCTCTTTTCTTTCCGGAGAGAGATTTATATTTATATTTATAATATTCTGAATCCATCACCAAGAACATTTTTTAACTTCACCTGCTATGAACCTCACCATCCTGATCGCACGCCGTTAGTCTTACCCGCGTCGTATATATATATATATTTCGAGGAAA
>NC_071274.1:22449127-22464127 GCF_023375685.1 Ictalurus furcatus
AAATACGACTTCCTGTTCCTACCGTCCATTAAACATCGTCTTAATCCGAATTTTTTTTAAATTGTATATATATATATATATATATATATAAATAAATGTATAATGCTATGGACTTTAACCTTATGCGAAAAATATTTTCAAAAATTTTTAAAAAAGGAAAAAAAAGGTTTGAGATATTTCTTATTATTTACATTTTATAGATCCTTTTATGTCACTTCCGGGAAAACGACTTGTGCTAATCTTCATGTTCGTCCAATTAAACGCTCTCTTGAAAGCTCTCTGTCTACACTCGGAAGGGGCGTGGCTTATCTCAAACGCTACCGGCGGTCTCTGTTTCATGAGGCTGAACGGAGCGTAACAAACCTTCTGTTCACTAATTTTTTTTAAAAAAAAGTATAAACAGTTAAGTATTTATTTTATTCAGACGACGGTCTGGTCACGGGCGGCGTCCCGGCGAGTTCCGTTACGACTCCATTCTCCGTCGCGCTTTAGCGATGCTGTGCGCGTCGCGCTCTCGAGAGGTTCGAGTCTCGAGTGGCACTCGGGCGCGAAAATGAAGTGAAATCTCTCGCTCCTTCTTTCCGGCGGCGGCGAGCGCGAAATCAAAGCGTGCACTCTGCTAATCAGGAGCGCGACGTGAACCCGCAGGAGCACAGCGCTGAAAACGAGCATCTGTCCAAGCGCAAACGTGAGTTCCTGTCAAAACAGTCAGACGAAATATTATCTCAAAATAAATAAATAAATAAATAAATAAAAACGAACACAAAGACAGACAATCAGAAGGTACGAACCAGACAGAACACCTGAATTATGAAACGATGCTTAAAAGAGAATTCATTACACAACACCGAGCTGGTGAAACGGCTTTGTGTTTTTCCTGAGAGAGTCAAGACTTACTGAGAAGAACGCTTATTGTTATTCCAGAGGCGGAAAAAATGTCTTTAGTTTAGCACCGGAGAGAAACTAAACAACTTTCAATGTAGTTTAACTGAAATGTAATTAACAAGAGAAACAGAGAGAGAGAGAGAGAGAGACTTAGAGAGAGAGAGAGAGAGAGAGACAACAAGAACAAAGGGAAGACCGAGAAAGACGGAAGGAGAGAAAGAGAACGAATGAAAAGAAGAAAGAAAGAGAGAGACAGAGAGATAGAGAGAGAGAGAGAGACAGAGAGAGAGAGAACAAGAGCAAAGGGAAGACAGAGAAAAACGGAAGGAGAGAAAGAGAATGAATGAAAAGAAGAAAGAAAGAGAGAGACAGAGAGATAGAGAGAGAGCGAGAGACAGAGAGAGAACAAGAGCAAAGGGAAAACAGAGAAAGATGGAAGGAGAGAAAGAGAA
Organism: Ictalurus furcatus; assembly: GCF_023375685.1. Taxonomy (NCBI): domain Eukaryota; kingdom Metazoa; phylum Chordata; class Actinopteri; order Siluriformes; family Ictaluridae; genus Ictalurus; species Ictalurus furcatus. The sequence goes on from NC_071274.1 coordinate 22,450,465, forward strand.
TGAATGAAAAGAAGAAAGAAAGAGAGAGACAGAGAGATAGAGAGAGAGCGAGAGACAGAGAGAGAGAGAACAAGAGCAAAGGGAAGACAGAGAAAGACGGAAGGAGAGAAAGAGAATGAATGAAAAGAAGAAAGAAAGAGAGACAGAGAGATGGAGAGAGAGAGAGAGGGAGAAGGGATGTAAAAGAGAAAAAAAAATATGGGACAGTGTGTGTGTGTGTGTGTGAGTGAGTGATAGTGAGAGAGAGAGAGAGAGAGAGAGAGCAAAGGGAAGAGGGAGAGAGACGAAAAAGAGAAAGAGAATGAATGAAAGAGGAAGAAAGAAAGAGAGACAAAGATGAAGAGTGAGAGAACAAGAGCAAAGGGAGAGACAGATGGAGAAAGAGAAAGAGAGAGAGAGAGAGAGAGAGACCACAAAGAGAAAAAAAATGAATAAAGACGTGTGTAATCATGAAGTGAAGTTTTCTGTAAGGAGAAGTTTATTTCAGTAACATTAATGGAAGGAGTCTCCAGTGTCAGCGCTTTGTAACGGTCAGAGGTAAAGCTGGAACTTCTTCAGGAGTTTTAACCCTCTCATGTCATTTTTTAATAAAAAAAAAAGAGAAAAAACTGTAACCATGGGGACGAACTGTATCGGAAGAAGAAGAAAACATTTCGTAACATGCTGTTATAGGAAGATAATCAACGTCGGTTGGGGAGGGGGAGGTGTGTGTGTGTGTGTGTGTGTGTGTGTGTGTGAACGGTTATTACCTCGTACTCCTGTGAGAAACGCAGGCTGTCGTTGGCTTTGAGGCGCTCGATGTGGTCGGCCAGCTCACACACGGAGATGGGAGGATGCTCTCTCATTCCTGGAGAAGAAAGGAAGGAAGAAGGTGTTGAGCGAGACGGACGACTAGCGCTCGTCAGGGGGTGTGGGGGAGGGGTGAGGAGTGCGAGGCTGCCGAGGAGGACGTGGTGATGCGCTGTGCTGAGGCTGAGGGAGTGTGATGTCGGGGAAGCATCGAAGAAAGAAAAGAAAAAGCCGGAGTTTCCATCCACCTGTTTGGACACGACGGGTTTTTACGGGTGGGCGGGGCTAATCCGGCTTGCGAAAGGGAACCTAGCAAGGGTAGCTACTCCGTAACCAGTCCACGTGCTCATGAGGATATTAAGCCACGCCCATCCATCCAGCAAGTTCAGTTCGTTGAATCTCTACCTCTACCTCTTAAGCGTACAAGCGAATCAAACGAAGATCGAATTAAATTACGACAGTGAGAGGCGTCCTAGTCTCTTTCTGATGACATCATCATCGACATCACCGCACATTATTTTAGAGAATCTTGCTAAATACGTTGTCAAACGTTTGGATGGAAATTTAGAGAGAGAGAATAAAGTGGAGACGACTGGAACGCCAGCACGTCGTGATGTTTACGACATATCTCTATATATCCTTATATATAACTATAACCTGGTGTGTCCTCCATGTTTTTAAAACAAATAAAATCGCAAAACCACGAGATTGTAGCGTCTCTGTAAAGGACAAACTAACGGGCTTATTTAAAAAAAACCTTAGCTAGTCGGAAAAGCGGCTTCAAATCAAAGCGGACCTCGAAGCGCGTAACTGTCGACGAGATTCTGCGATTTTATCTACGGATTACTCTGCCAAGTTTAAAATCGCTTACATGTTTCAATCGCACACTCAAAGAGCCAATTACAACCAAGGATCCAAAATAAGACTAGCCGTTCATTTAGGATAAAAAGTATCGGGTCTGTGGTAGCTGCAGTGGCTGAGCTGCGTTACTGGAAGATTTCCGATTTGATCTTTTCACCGTCCAGTCGTTTTCGCTTCTCTGTAAGCATGGCCTTTTATGCAGTTATTTCGGAGGGGCTAAAAGTAAATGTGCCACGGACATTGTTTGGTCATTTCTGTCATGTGAATGGGCGGAGTTTATGTAAATCTGGGGGAGTTTTCAGTCCAGTTTGGCCGTTCAGGGCATATTTACATTTAGCCCCTCCCACAAAACAAAAAGAAATGTACACCCGATGCTATTAAACGACTGACAAACGAGGCCCAGAGCGCGTGCTGCTCGATGGATTATCGACACACCTAAAGTCGGACGTCAGACACACTTATACTCTTGTTTAATACAAACAACGAGAATCCTTAAAGCGATACTTCAGCCAGAACTGTGTCATGATGTTTTGCGCTACATCAGCCCTTGTAGCGCCGCGCTCTTCGCAAAACAAAAGAAGCAAACTTCGAACACGTCTTGACCGACTGTTTACATCGTCTGAGGTAAACGCCAGAACGTCGCGTACATCTCAGGGTTTATTTCGCCCCCGTCTCAGATCTCTAATCCCCGCCGTTCTTTCGCATTTCCTTACGAATCGATCATTAGCTGCACTTGCTTCGATCCTTACTTCTCTCCAGTTCGCCCCAGATTTCTTGTCAGCAGCTGGAAGATGATTTATGGCTAATCTTCTCCGTGTTTCTGATCGAGGCCGAGGCAGAGAACGCTTAATTGGATTTGGGAACATTCTCCACTCGCGTCATTTTTTAAAATTTATTTATTTATTTATTTATTTTTTTAAAGCGAGCGAAGGAGGACGATCAGGAAGGAAACAAGCAGGCGGCCTGAATCTGATAAAGTGGAATTAGAGTCCGGGGTAAAAACGCGGTATAAACAAGCACCAGTGAATTAAGGAGGCGTTTTTTAAACAAGGATCCCGGCGGTCGGTCGGAACGTATCCAAGCAGAGCACCTAGCATAGACACTTTACAACTTAGCCTTAACCGACCCGAATTAGCTACAAGCACAGAGTAATCTCTACGCATTCATTTCACAGACTGTCCAAAGTTTTATTTATTCAAAGTTTTATATATATATGAACTTACGTTCAGCTAACACTCACGGACGTAACCTTAAACAGCGGGATTAAATCGTTTCGTCGTTACGTCAGATAAAGCGTATCATTCGTAACAATTGTAACAGACGTGAACTTTGAATTTAAAATGCCATCTCTTCTTAACGGAAGTAAACAACGTGGCTCATCAAAACAGATCTCAAGACTTTTCCATCAGATAACAATTGAAATTTCCCATTAGCTCGCTAGGAATAGCATTAATAAACGAATATACGTTAATATAAATACTTTTATTACATTGATATTAATACTTTAATTACCAACACACATCAGGGAATGGAAGTCCATTTGTAAAGCACTTTTCAAATTTATTAGTATTTTTTTTTTTTTTTAATTATTATTATTATTTAGTTCGTTTTATTTCGGATGGAATCAAAATGAGAAATTTATACCATAAAAAAAAGACGCAGATATTTCAAGTTCCTAGACTAGGAGGGTTTAGTTTAAGTTCAAGACTAAAACTGCTATGAATTCAAGTTAATTTAAGAACAAAGAAATATTTTGCACTTTTGACAAAATCGACTCCCAGACATGAGGCGTACGTGTCGTTTTTGTATCTTTTTTTGGCCGTGAATCTCCGGAAACGTAGTGAGGCGGTGTAGTTTCCCCTCCGGCCGTCTAAAACGGGCCGACGTTACCGCCGGACTCAGAACGGCAGGTAATAAAGTGCAGGGTGATGTAAAGCAGGCCGGGATAAATGGCAGCGGTGATTGATGTGGTGCGGAGAGACAGAAAACAGCGAGATACAGAGACAGGCAAGCCGATGAACGAGCGGAACAGAGCTACGAGGGAACGTGCAGAGACACACAGCAGGAACTAACTTGGAGTGTCGGGGCAGCAGGAGGTGCTGGGACCTGCAGAGAGAAGACGGAGGGAGGGAGGGAGGGAGGGAAAAAGAAAGAAAGAAAGAAAGAAAGAAGAAGAAAAATAAAGAACTATCAATTTCAAGCCTCCAAGCCACGCCGGGATAAACGCCTGAGAGTTGTGCTCGGGAACGAGATCGAACGCGCGCTCGTTTCGAAAAATCGGCTATAAAACACGCAGGATGTTGGCAGGTTAATGGCGAATACAGGAAAGCTGCGTTCGACTACACAGTCAATTAGGCGGAGCACAACTCTCACGCAGAGTGGGAAAGTCATGAATTTTACAGCACACACACACACACACACACAGCTGACTGCTAATATTTTGAAAACATCCAGGGAATTAAAACCGAGAGCTGACAGAAGCGGGTCGACGAGAAGGCGCATTAAACCTCGCACGTTTAACGAGGAAGGCTGTTCCCGAGCGCGTGAAGCACGAGGAATCTGGGAAAGTATAATCAATAAATCAAATAAATAATTGAAAAATATATCTACTATAGAGCATACTGCTACTACGATAATTGTTACTGTTTGTTTGTTTGTTTGTTTGTTTGTTTACAGAGCACTTCTCAGATACGCGGTAACTCGAAGTGCCGTAACCACGAGCCATCAAAAATTTCATTCAAAATAAACGGTCTAAAAGAATTCACAAGGATTAAAAAAAAAAAAAAAGGCGACAATATAACCGCACAAAATGAGCGTAAGAGGATAAACGCACAGTACACGGTTATAAAATAAAATAATGTATGTATGCGTTTAAAAAAATCCAACCAAAACATTTGAGAGGGTTCGTTAAAATGAAATGACGATACAGACACCAAATCAGGAAACACTATCCGTTAGTTAAATGGAACGCAAAGTAGTGGGTACGTTGATAAATCAGGTGAATACACTGAAAACGGTAATATTAGGTCAAATCGGTCAGAGTTTAAATGAAAAATTACATTTAAAAAAACGGTGAAACAGTGCCTCCTAGGCGTAACCCTCCAGTAATGCAGCTCAGCCACTGCAGCGCGTCGCCTAGACTAAACCTTCCTCCTTTTATAGGGCACCATTACTTTTGTCCTAATTGAAGGAGTAGTCTTATTTGTCCTAGTTTACGGTTTTGTTTTTGGAATCGCTTTGCCTTTCATCAAACTAGTGTGTCACCGAAATAAATACGAAGGCGAAAATACGTGAGCTATACGACCCGGAGCCGATCGATCGAGGACGGCGTCAGTGAGTCTGTCTAGACGTAAATTTACACAAACTCACAAACTGAGGAGCAAAACGTAGGACGCGAACGTTTTTCCACGAACAACAACACGGCTCGGTGTGACGGTTGTTGTAAAGTGTGTAAAGCGGGTTAGCATTACTGCGGGTAAACCAGCAGAGGTCAGAAGCGAAACGTGTGAAATGTGAATACGACCACGGATGAGCTACGGCGCTAACGTACAAGCCGTCCGAGGAGACAGACCGCCGCTTTAATCGAGCCGACCTCTGATTTACGTACGAGGCGTAAATCAGAAACATCGGGCTGGAGGGGTTGCGCTCGCAGTGATTACGTGTTCGGCCCGGCGCCGTACAGAGGCCGAGCGTGATCGGTGATAACCCGGCGGGGAGGTCATGTGACCTGTTAGCGAAGGAGGGCGAGCGATAGACAAAGCAAGCGATGACATAATCTCTCTCTCTCTCTCTTTTTTTTAAAAAAAAAATTTTTAATTCTTGTCCTCCTTCAAGCTCATCTTGAAAATCATAAAGCAGGAGCGCTAATGAAGTCACGGAGATCGTGTAAAAGATTCCGATGATGATCCTAAGAGCTGGAGAGAAAAAATAAGAAGGAGTGGTTTTAAGCCAAAGTAGCCATTTTGACGCTCGCCGGATCCTTTTTCCAGTCTCGACGAGCAAGCAGGAGCAGGACATCCTGCCCTCTTCCACGCTAATTAAAGACCTAAACGGCTTTTACTGTGGGAGAAAAACAAAAATATTCACATCTGGCTAATTAAAGACAAGTCGTGCGATCATTAAAGGCGTTTAAGAGAAGAAGAGCAGAGAAGAGGAGAATGGCGTTTTTGACAATAAATTAAGAGCGATTAGTCTCAGTGGGCTTACAATGAAAGGAAAATGGCACTGTATAGATAAAGAGAGAGAGAGAGAAAGAGAAGGAATAAAAGCTAAAAAGAGGGAGAAGGGAGCTGTTTGATGAATCATTTCTTAGAATACCCCGATTTATTGTTGCTAAATGAATCGAGATGACACTCGGGATGAATAAAAACACTTAACCGCAGCACTTTAGTTAAAAATAAAAAAGACGACCCGAGCCTGTGCTTACAATCCGACAGCCTCCAATTACACACTGATGGAAAAAAAAAAGAAAGCAAGAAAAAAGAAAAGTAAAGAAAAAAGTGCACGTGCGAAAACGAATCAGAACTCCGATGAAGAGTGCGACTCTACGGCGGATTTTTATTGTTTGCGCTACGAACGTTTTTATCTGCGTGACTTTAACTGTGTAACAGCGCGAGAAACCGGGATCATCTCGCCGTGTCGTTAACTGCTAGCTATAAACATCGAAATAAATAAACAGACAAATAAACAAAAGCTCACGCACACCTAAAAAAAAATGCCCTAGCTAATCGACTACGCTTGTAACATTTGAAACACCGACGTCGTGTATGTTCGAGCACAGTTCGTTTTTTAAATAAAAAAAAAAAATTTGTCAGAAATGATTCGTTTTCAAATGTATTTAAATATCGTAACGTATTAACGATATATTTTCATGACTTTTTTCTTTTTTTTTGATCTTCTTTATAAGTAGAAAGAATTAACCTCAGAAAGAGTGTATAAACCGAATCAAAGGTCACAAGTTCGTATAATTTAACGCGTTTTCCATTTTCAGCGCGAGACGTGTGTCCGGGAAATACTTCGACGAGACGTACGAGATGACGTGCAGGAAAGGTCCGTAAAAAAAATGATAAATATTTACGAGGTCTTTAAAAAAAATTATATATATATATATATATATATATATATATATATATATATATATATATATATATATATATATATATGACAGCAACTGATGATTTAAAAAAAATACTAAGGTAAAAATGTTATTAACATAATAGAAGTAAACTTGGCACACTGCATAATCTGAAAAGTACTTTAAAAAATTATATGAATTAATAATTTTTTATTTAAAAAAATGGCAAAAACAAAACAAACCAAAAAAAAAAAAAAGGCGTGGTCTCATCTCTTGTTAAAGATAACGTTTGAATCTTTATCGTGAAGTGCTGTATGAATCCAAATCGACCGTGAAATATGCAGAAGCTGCTTAAAAATATACATCGATTCAAAAAATAGAAAAAAGTATGATTAGCCTGGATTAGAAATCCACCACAGTGATGAATAACCGATAAAAAATTAAAAAATTTATAATGTTAAAAAAGTCACCTGGCGTCTGATAGTTGATTCTCCTCATTTCCACGGGATCGGACGAGTTCGCCAGTAGGGAGTCCTTCACCCCGCTCAAATGTTCGTCTTTAGGCAACGGAGATGCTCGCTTCCTGTGAGAAAGGAAGTCATGTCGTGGTTAGCACTCGTGTAGCAATTTTAGCTTTAAAAACAACACCAACAACAACGACAACAACTCCATTGACGTGAACGAGACGAACTAAATCTAGACACCGTGTGCGCCCTCGCGAAAATAAACGCACGTGGCAGAAACGCGTAAAAAAATTAAAAAATCCTGTACGATTCCCTGTAGGATGCCGATTGAGACGCGACAGCTGCCGCGAGAACTCGAGTTTAGCATGCTCGCTAAACACGGCGTAGCTTGTTTGTGAGGGAAACAGGGCATGTGAGTAATTAGCACATCAGCTGAGTAATTACGGCATGGACGCACACGCACCTGCAGATATGGCGTCTAATGCGCTAACAGGTGCTAGGAGTAACTGTGAGAGGACACACACACACACACACACACACACACACACATCTCACGTCTAGAAATGAGAACACCAAACACACCATAACCTTTTAAGGACTGTATTTAGAGGGGAGAGTTATGCACAGGGGGCGGAGTTTGAGTAATAAAAAAAAAAAAAAGAAAAAAGAGCAACCGACTCTGAACACGAGGAACTTTCCTCACGTGAACACTCTGTAACTTTTAGCTGTAAGTCGGCGAAGCTGTGAAGATGCCAGGCTTGTGAACTCGATCATCTCCACGCCTCAGCCATGTTCTAACACAAACACAGCAGACTAAAAGCCCGGGTTTCGGTTTCGGTTCGGCGAAACGGGCCTCTTTTTGTTCGTCCGCAGACTGACGAGCCGGAAAAAAAAAAGAAAAAAGAAAAAGAGCAACAGAATGGTCCGGCTGAAGGAAATGTCAGCTTTCACGATGGGAACATTTCTATTTTCAACACCCGCCAGTCTGGCATTTACTTTACAATGGTGCCATTCAGCACCCAGGTGAAGCGCCCACAAAGGCTACGTTAGCGCGCTAGCTCCCAGTCACCTTGAGGAGAACACATGAGGATCGACACTGCACAATACATCAATTTCAAAACAAAATGAAACACACACACACAGGAGATGCCACTGCACAAGAGCCACCATAGAGCACAGAGACGTTTACGCTAGCTAAAAACGTTCTCAGAACAGAACTGGTTCAGTCACATGACCAATCAACACCAGAATAATAGTGCTCAAGCTAATCGCTGCTCAACGCATTAACAATGTTAAGTCTAGACAGCAATCTAGCAAGACAAAGGAAACTTAAAGTTAGCTATTTAACGTAAGTACAAATTGAATAGGGTTGGTGTTTAGCAAGCTAGCTAAGAAACAGAAGGCTAGCATTGTCTAAACCACCAATCTTATGCAAATTAAACTTGTTTTATATATACAAAAAATAAAATGGCATTTAGCTAGCTTCTAATACCGATAAAGCTAGTTTCTTCAATAAATCTTTATTGAACAGATGTATAGTGACGATATAATCGTGCACAAGACAAATGATCTGATATTTATGCTAGTTTGATCATTTATGCTAACTATGAGTTTCTATTCGTCGTCTTGCTAGGTAGATAACTATCTAGATTTAAGATTCTGCTAATATCATGAACGGCATTCAGCTAACGTTAGCTCGGACACAAGATAAATTTGCTAGCGTAACTGCTAGCATCGTCGTCCGATTGGTCGTCTGACAGAATCGTGGGCATTTCTGCTCGGAGAAAATATCTCCCACGACTGAACATCAGCATGCATCTGTGTGAGAACTCAATCTACTCATGGACACCGGGGTTCTGAGGTGAAATACCGATTTATGCAAAAAATTTATGATTTATTTATTTAGGTTTATTCCGAATAAACCAGAGAACGGTATCCCAGCCGCAGTCCCGGTGTCCAACAGCGAGACGGATGGATGAGTGAGAAGACATGGAGAAACAGAAACCCCGATGCGAGAACACCTACCTCTCCTGTTTGCTGTTCGCACGGAGCAGAAAGAGCGAGAGATACGCAGGATTAGTGACCGTCGAAAAATGAGAAATATGACAAAACAGTACAGATACGCGGCTGGAAGAATCTCGCCGAGTCATTTCACAAAGAAAGAGCGAGAGAATGACACGATACAGGCGCACACACTCATCCTGGGTGTACACTTAACATAGCATCTAATGGGATCGAACCACAGCGAAAAGGACATTAGGTGAGAAAGGAAGAAAGAAGGACAGAAAGGAGGAAAAAGAAATGACAGACTAGAAAGAATGCAAGGAAAGAAAACAAGTGAAAGAAATAGAAGTCTAGATAAAAGGAAGGAAAATGAAAAAAAAAACAACAAAAAAAAAACCAAAAGGGAAATAATGAAGGAAATAAATAAAAGGCAAGTTGGAAGAAAAGAATATTCAATATAATGTGAAAAAAATTAAAAACAAACAAAGGAAAGAAAGTGTAAGAAATCAAAAAAGAGAAAGAAAGAAAGAAAGAAAGAAAGGAAAACATGAAGGCCAGAAGGAAGGAAAAATAACAAAAGAAGACAAAAGAAGAGTAAGAAATAAAAGGATGGCTGGAAGAAAGGAATAAGCAAGAGAATATTAAAGAAAATGAGTAGTGAAAGAAAGAGGGAAAAAAAGAAAAGAAAGAAGGTGTAAAAAAAAAAAGCACAGAAGGACAAAAAAAAGAATATAAAAAACAAACAGGTTAGAGAAAGAAAGAAAGTAAAGGCAATAAGAAGAAATAAATGAGCAATACAGCAAAAAAGCACAGAACAAAAAATATATAAAAAAGTGAAAAAAAAGTCAAAGAAAAAGAAAGAAAGAAAATGTAATAAAGCAAAAAGCACAAAAGAACAAAAACATAGAATGAAAGAAAGCGATAAAGTATAAAATAACAAAAAAAATTACGTACAAAAGTGAAAATAGTCCAAGAAAAAGGAAAGAATAATGAAAATAAATAGAGAATATTTTTGTGATCAAAAGGTTAAACAATAAAAACAAATTTCACAGCCTTCTTTACTCATATTTACCAAGGGTGCCAATATTAACAGAGGGCACCGTATATATAGTCTATACTGCATTGTTCCAGTGCGAAAGGAATTTCTTTTCTGCTCTGTGTATACACACACACACACACACACACACACACACACACACACACACGAGTATAAGAGCTGATGTAATTTACAGTAACCTTCAGCGAGCTTTAGATGGGAAACAAGCGACCTACTTTTATGAAAGAGTAAACGTAATAGGATAATAATTTTTACCAAACTGTATCTGTTACTGATATTATCATTACACACACACACACACACACACACGCACACACACACACTCACGCACCCAAAATGAACAATTATTTTGTAAGTGACTATTTGACTTTTATTTTGATTTTTAAATAAATAATTAAATAAAAAGAACATTAACTGTTAAACGTAGTTAGTTTTACTCTATTCTATCATCAATTTTATCTGCGGTTTTTAATGTTTTACATTTTATTTTAAAAAAAGAAAGCACGAAATAAAAAGGTCTCATTTTAACCGTTCAGCGTAATTAAAAAATATTTCTATGTTAAAGTTTAAATATTCTATTCTCCATTTTACTTTCTCGTTTGCGCAGGTACATTAACATCAAATACATTTTAACGTTGAATTTTTTTACTATAAAAAAGGAAGAACAAATCAAAACTGTTGAGCATAGTTTAAATAGAATTTTTTAAAATTCTATTTTCTTTTTTATTTGTTTGCTCACACAAACATACCACAAAATAACATTTTTTAATGTTTCACTTTTAATTTTTTTTTAAGAAACAAAGAAAGTCTTATTTAAAAAAAAATAATTTATTTTTATGTTTAATATTCTGTTATGTTCTATTATCTGTTTTAGTTGTTTGTTCACGCTTAAAAACAAATATGTTAACGTAAAAATACATGTTTAAAGTTTTATTTTTTAAAGAAAGAACGACAGAAAGAAAAGACAAAGAGTCTCATTTTAACTTTTAAGCAGTTTCAGATTAATAAAAATAGAATTTTTTTTATATTTAGTTCCTTGTTTATATTCAAAACAATACATTAACATCCAAATATAATTTCAAGTGTTTAAGAAAAAAGAAAGAAAGAAAGATGGGAAAAGAAAGAAAACAAATAAAGAAATAATTTTAAAAAATCAGTTTAGTCTGTTTATTTTTTCCCCCGCATAAAATCTTACGGCAATAAACATTTTAAAAACAAATGAACTCTAATAAAGGATTCTTATCTTACTAATTATTTATAAATCCTCATTTTTCCATAATTAATTACTTTTTCCTTTGTTACTTACCCCACCGTCAGTACTCCCACTTTAAGAAATTAGCCCCACCCACTATGACATCACTACTCAAATAGTCTGTCAGACTTATCAGACGTAGTAAGAAGTTTAAGCATTTTTAAAGTTCTTAAAGTGGAAAGACGGAAACACACACACGGAAGAGGGAAAGAGCGAGCTGGCGACGGCGCCTCACCTTTTGAACAGGATGATGGCGATGACGATGCTGACGATGAGCACCACGGCGAGGACCGGCCCCATCACCCACAACATCTCGGGAGATTCCACGCTGTGAGCCACGCTGCCGTTCTCCACCATCACCGGGTCCGAGTACGGGCTGGAGGAGAAAACGCGCTGCAGGAACAACAGAAAAAAAAGGAGAGAAAGACTTGGATTCAGAGAACTGATGTGTAACGTTACGAATGGATGACGTCATGATGAGGGGCGGGGCTTGTAGCACTTATAGCTTTAATTACAACCTTGATTCGTACGGAATCCGAACACATCGCTCCTTCTCTTTCTAGAACTACGAAGACGTAAAACGTGAAGAAAAAAAATCTTCGCGTGATTAAAACAAAGTTTCAGTGGTGGATCGTTTTAATTCGTGCTGAGATGAACTTTAGGCAAGTGAACTTGTCAATACACACAAACAAACAAACAGACAAATGTATGTTAATAAATCTTTTTAATGAATAAATAAAAACTCTAAGGACATTCACTAACAAAGCTGAACTAGCTAGCTAACCCTCCCCATGCCATAACCACCAGATCTGATCACCAGATCCCGGCGCTGTTGTGTTCTGGATTGTGATTGGTCAGAAGGTGTTTTCCATAAGAGCAGCTCTGATAGTGTCGCAGCTCAGCTACACGGTATCGTTTCTATAGTAACAGCTCATTCGCAGGGACTCGTACATCGGTAATCGTTGTTCTGTGAGGAGACGTTTATGTGTCGTTTATGGAAGGAGTCTCCGGTGTCAGTAACTTTTTAAGTTTTTGCGGTTTCTCTGTAGCCTGACACCGTTTCATGGACGTTCCGCAACACTGAATGTAACGCTAAACGGATAAAAAGCATGACGTGTCGTTCTTTAATAAACAGTGGGTTTAGGGCTGCTCCGGAACGTGAACGCACAGAGAACCTTTCGATCATCCGTCTTTCAGAGTAAGACCGACTGCGAAAGCCCTCTGCAGGGAATTATCCAGCGTGAGGATTCTTTCAAGTATGTCTCTCTCTCTCTCACACACACACACACAGGCTCAAAGAACATTGTTAACAAGTTTTCTCACCACCCTGAGGGTGACCTCGCGTTAGCATCGGCCCCCGTCTCCCGATCTGTGTGTGTGTGCTGAGGACGGACAGAGAAAGCAAAGAGGTGGAAAGAAAAATAATATAAAGGATGGAGAGAAACGGCAAAAAAAATGGATGGTGTCAAAAAATGAGACGTGTCCCTGCTGGTAGGATTCCGATCTTCTCTCATAGATGTGACAATGGGAACAGCTGAGGAAAGGGAGGAAGAAGATGGAAGGAAGATTGAGCTTTCTTTAGCTGTGATGTGGGGACGTGGTGATGTAGACGCGTAGTGATGTGGGGACGAGGTGATGTGGGGACATGGTGACATGGGGATGTGGTGATGTGGGGACGTGGTGATGTGGGGACATGGTGACATAGGGATGTGGTGATGTGGGGACATGGTGACATGGGGATGTGGTGATGTGGGGACCTGGTGATGTGGGGACGTGGTGACATGGTGGAGTGGGGGACGTGGTGATGTGGGGACATGGTGACATAGGGATGTGGTGATGTGGGGACATGGTGACATGGGGATGTGGTGATGTGGGGACCTGGTGATGTGGGGACGTGGTGACATGGTGGAGTGGGGGACGTGGTGATGTGGGGACATGGTGACATGGGGATGTGGTGATGTGGGGACGTGGTGATGTGGGGACATGGTGATGTGGGGACGTGGTGATGTGGGGATGTGGTGACGTTGTCATGTGGGGGATGTGGTGACGCGGGGACCTGGTGATATGGGGACGTGATGATGTGGTGACACGGTGACGCAGGGAAGCGGGGATGTGGTGACGCGGGGAAGCGGCAACGAGGTGATGCTGGTACGTGGTGATGT